>NC_041371.1:21494558-21687058 GCF_900634415.1 Cottoperca gobio
TTATCAAAAAGGAAAGTCTTTAGCCTGCACTTAAATGTGGAGAGTGTGTCTGCCTCCCAAACACAAACTGGAAGCTGGATCCACTGGAGAGGAGCTTGATAGCTGAAGGCTCTGGCTCCCATTGTACTCTTAGAGACTCTAGGAACCACAAGTAACCCTGCAGTCTGGGAGCGCAATGCTCTTGTTGGTTTATAAGGTACTATGAGATCTTTAAGATATGCTGGACCCTGACCATTAATTGATTTGTAAGTCAGGAGAAGGATTTTGAATTCTATTCTGTATTTTACTGGGAGCCAGTGCAGAGCAGCTAATACAGGAGTAATATGATCCCGTTTCCTTGTTCTTGTCAATACACATGCCGCTGCATTTTGGATCAACTGAAGAGTCTGAAGCAACTTTTTGGGAGAACCTGATAACAATCCAACAATCTTATTTTTGGAATGTTACTAGATGAAAGAAGTCATTCTCTCTCACTCTCTCTCTTTCTCTCTCGCTCACTCCCACACACATTCTAGTTTCAATTGCCATAGCAACAGGGATTGGCAAATGCTCCAAATATCTATGCTCAACCAGTCAGTCACAAGTAGCCTCCTCATGGGCTTCAAATGTGCTGATCACTGGCATGTATGTACTGTGTGTGTGTGTGTATATAAATAAATAAATATATATATATATACTGTCTGTATATATATATGTGTGTGTGTATGTATATATATATATATATATATATATATATATATATATATATACTGTATATGTGTGTGTATATATGTTTGTGTGTATATATACTGTGTGTGTGTGTGTGTGTGTGTGTGTGTGTGTGTGTGTGTGTGTGTGTGTGTGTGTGTGCTTTCACACTGATGACACCTCTTCTTTGCGTTTATCTTGCGTTTGCTGAAGGATCCCTCAGCCTGTTAATATACAATTGAGATTCCAGCCAATTCAAACGCGTGTAGCCATTATAATATAATTGATGATTAAAAAGATGCTGTGCGCTCTATTTATAATGTTTGCGCGTAACGGTGCGCACCGTGAGTCTCTCCGTCATTAGCCAATGTACATCCATCTGGTCGCACTGCATCAGCTGCCACGACGGGGCTTGCGTGGACGTCACTGATTTTGTTCTTCTCTCTCTCTCTCTCTCTCTCTCTCTCTTTCCTCACCTTCCCCTTCTCGTTTTTTTCTTCCACCACCAGAGCATCTCTCCTTCAGCTCTCCCCCTCTCTATCTCTCTACACCGCCCACTCTCACTCACCGCCGCCTCGCCGGCTTCTTCTCCCCATTACATCGCCCGCTGCCCATTTTTTCCTGCATTTTTAAGAAGAAAAACCACTCATTTTTTTGGACCAAGAAAAATCCTCACCATGGCGAGCACCGAGGATAAAGCGGTCAACAAGGAGGTGACGTCCAGCTGGAAGGACTCCTTCTACAACCCGAGGACCGGGGAGGTGATGGGTCGTACAGCCAGCAGCTGGGGTAAGGCTCCCCGTTACACAGCAGTTCATTATTCATGCGAATAATACGGGGCTTCAACAATAACCTCCATCTTCACATTTTCAAAGCATTAAAAGATGTGCGCCTCATGATTAAATAGCCTACTCAATATTCCTGTGCATTAATGAATTAAAATGATGCCATATAGATATTGGATTAGCGGAGGAGCCATCATAGGCCTACATGAAGGTGTAGAGGAGAAGCCTGTACCAAGACGTATGATGCTATCAAAGGTGTGCACCAGGCTCTCTCTGCTGCACAATAACCCACCAGGTGATAATCAATCACAACAGCAGAGATTATTTTTTCATATTAATATTTATCCTCTGCATTAATTGGATTATCAGGATTGACAGCTGTTAAACCCTCTCATTACCTAATCACATGTGAGGAGTGTGCTACAGCATTCCTGGGCTGTATCCATAGCTGATCAGGCCATACGTTTTATGTAATGATTCCAGAGTGAGGTAGTAACACAGCTCCCTCCCTCCAGCAGCCAGCTCCGATAGGCTAGCGGGCGTCAGGCTGCTTGGGCCCCTGTGCTGCTGTGCAGTGGGATGCTCTATTGCAGTTGCATGGCCGCCCACATTAGCATGCCTGTCAAGGTCAAATGGGATTCCCTCTCTCCTCTTTCTCTCCCTTTCACGCACCAGGCAGGTGCATTATGGGATACTGTTGGAGAGGAATGAGAGGAAGGGGGGATGTACAGCAGGAAGCTGAGGGGTCCATCCTTTTTTTTCTTTTTTGTCCCACTTAGAGGGCATCCGTGCTGTGCAAGCTGGATGGTGGTGAACCATTTTGAGTCAGATGTTTCCACAACTGTGGCTCCTACCCCAACCCCCACCCCGCCACCCCACCACCCCCACCCCCTCTGCATTGTGCATAATTGAGGCTTCCAGTACTGCAGCGTCACCCTAAATATTATGCGATTTAAGGGAAGAATGGCCTCTAAATTATTAGCAGCAAGTAGAATTTCCCCCCTTGATCCAAAATGGTTTCTCTCAAAGGGATTGTCAAATGACAATTTCCTTCAGCCCCGCATGTGAGGAGAATCAGATTTGTCCAATCTTGTGTGTGGTTAAAGCTCAAAGTGAATTATACATGACCCCACTCTGTCTCTTTCCCTCATTATGTCTCCTTTCTATTCTATTCCTCTTACCTTCCTCCAGCCCTCATCCTGCTTTTCTACCTGGTCTTCTACTGTTTCTTGGCTGGCATGTTCGCGCTGACCATGTGGGTGATGCTGCTCACTCTGGATGACTACGTGCCGAAGTACCAAGACCGCGTCCCCTTTCCAGGTTGGTGTCTCTCAACAAACAGCACAGAGGAGAAACTAACTGGAAGCATTTCTTTCTGAATACATTATTCATACTCACACCAATGAGATGCTGTCACAATAATGGGCTGCATTACAGCTGCTTTTTGTATCGATCTGTTTCTGTCTCTTCCTGTGCGATCTCAGCAGTGGAGCTTGTTTGGATCAGAGAATGCTTTCTGTCCAGCTGTAATTGGAGACAAACCGCAGACGATGGCTGAGTGTGTTTCTCCTGTCTGACTCTATGTTTATGTTACTTTGTGTCTTCGTTGCAGGTTTGGTGGTTCAACCAAATTCACTGGATATGTCATTCAACAAATCTGACCCGCCAAAGTATGCAGAGTATGTCAAGACTCTGGACACCTTCCTGCGAAGTAAGTGCACTTCTCCCTGATCCACCAAGAAATAAATAATAACACAGATCCAAAGTCGCCTGCAATGAAACAAATCCCACTCTCCTTCAGCCGGATCCATTTCCAATTATTCATCCCATTTACCTGATCCCGTCTCCGTTCCCCTCTCTCTAACAGGCTATAATGATTCCGAGCAGGAGAAGAACGAGGACTGCACCCGAGGAGACTATTTTCTGCAGGACGACACCGAAAACATGTCAAAGAAAGCTTGCCGCTTCAAGAGGGGCTTCCTGAGTCTGTGCTCCGGCCTCTCCGACACCAGCTTTGGATATTCTGAAGGGAAACCCTGCGTGCTGCTGAAATTGAACAGGGTAACACTTTCACTCAGTTGAAAATCACTGAAAATGTACAAATGTACAATTTTGTCTTCTGTCTTCTAACCATTTATTCCCTCCCACAGCTTCTAATCTCCATCCATGTTCTCGCCTGCTGACCACAATAAACGATTAATTTCTGATTTTGGTTCCACACACTCAACTTCTCTTGTTTGGCTTCCTAGATCATTGGCCTGAAGCCTCGTGGGGATCCCTACATCAACTGCACAGTAAAAGTAAACACTGTCCTCCACACGTTACTCTACGTGTTGTTCTTGTCTGTGGTTTTTTTCATTTCTTTCATTTAAGAAAAAGCCCTGATGACCATAAACAGTGTCAATATTTTCTTTGTGTTGATCTTTCATTTTTTCCTTCTTTTTGTTTGTTTTGTGTCCGATTTCTTTCTGCATGCTGTCACTGACGGCTTTAGGGTAAGATAATATGTAAATTATGAGGATAAGGCGAGTAGAGGTGTTAACACATTTTATGATTATGTAACAAGTCATTATGCAGGTGCCTCTCTAAACCCATCCTAGTGCCATTCTCAAGTCATTTTTAATCCAATAGGCGCCATTTCCAGCCACAAATGTACTTTTTCAGATTAACGCAGAACACGTCATGTTTTCTACTTCATTTAAATCTCGTCACTAACAAACACAGGGCCATTGCTTCTCCTTTTTTTCAAGTCCTGTCGCGTGATCTTGGAAAAACGTGTCATTTGCTATTAATTTAACATAATAAGATGCATGTTATGTTAAGTTCACATCATGACTAACTCCTGTTCTTCCGTGCAGAAAGAAAACCCTGTTCAAATGCAGTATTTCCCCAGTGAGGGGCGCATTGACAAGATGTATTTCCCCTACTATGGCAAGAAAGCCCATGTAAGTATTTATCCCCAGTCAGATCCATGCTACTAACACCGTCTCCTCGATGTGTTATTGACAGACGGCTGTCTCTTTGCTGACGCAGGAGACTTACGTGCAGCCCCTGGTGGCTGTGAAGCTGCTGCTCACCAAGGAGGACTACAACAAAGAGCTGCCGGTGGAGTGCAGGGTGGAGGGCTCTGACCTCCGCAACAACGACGAGAGGGATAAGTTCCTGGGTCGCGTCACCTTCCGGATCAAGGTGGTGGAGTAATGGAGAAGCAGAAACCCGATGCAGAGGCTGCCCACGTTTGCTAAGGATTTAAGTTTGAAAAATAAAAATAACAAAAAGGAAGGAAGGTTCAAATACGTCACAAAGACGCCATTTAGGGATGTGGCCCAACAGTTTGATGTAGAAGATACAGATATTGAATGTTGCTTTGCTGACATTCTGACCCTTCTTTCCTTCATGATCTCCTCAAAGGTCAAAGACACAGGCTCTGCTCCTGACCCCATCCATCCATCATTCACCTGTTGCACTGTTCATTCTTCACTCGCTTTATTATTTTTAGTATTGATGTGATTAGATAACTTATAGCCATTGCAACCAAGCTATTTGGAGCCGTTGTGTAATTTCTGATACAACATATATTTTTTTTTTAATGTTTTTTTTTAGATCTTTCTGCTGTCAGGAAGAGAGTGTTGTTCTCATCTCTCCAAACTGTATGAACGACTGCAGTGTCACTGGTGTTGAGAGGATTTTTATCTTGCTGTATAGTGTAATTGAGAAAATAGAAGATCTCCAGAGTATTTCACATCATCACATCACAAAGACGTCATAGGAAACGTACCTTGATAATCAAGTATAGCCACTGTATCCCTGTATATGAAATGCCAATTACAAAGTCCCTTTCTACATATAAATACATTGTGATCCTTACCATATTTAGGGAGTTATAGATAGATCTTCGTGTTGTGGCCCGCGTAGCCACGACCCAGTCTTGTGCTGTCTGTCCGTCTGTCTGCATGTCCGTCTGTCTGTCTGCCCGTCTTCCTGTTTACTCACCTCTCCACTGCAATAGCCAACATGTGGGTGAGCCCTCGACGATAAGTCGTCTCGCTCCACCTCGCCGGGTGCTGCGTGGTGATGGTGGCTGAGGCGACACACACACACACAAACACACACACACACACACACACGAAGGTACAGTGTAAAAAAGAACTTGCTTTTAAGGCGGAGAGGAAAGTTCACTGTAACTATGTACTGTATATCTTTACGTGATCTGTATATCTATCTGGGTCTCAAAGATTGTTTGTTAGTTTCTCTCTTCTTCAGCCTGTTGATCTGATTGTCTGCCAATCTATTACTCTTCAATGTATATATATACACATACTATCTACCATATTTACTTAATTCACACTGTATTTTTGTCACAAAACACAATGTCTGTGCACTGTAAAGAAATAATTTAAGCAAAGATTTACAGGAAATTATCTTATTCAAAGCTATGTTTACACAGTCTTAAAAGGAACCCGCATTTGAAAGACCAACTTGTGACATCTCTTCAGGGTGCCTTAAGACCTGATGATATAAATTGTGGAATAAAAGTGATTTTGAAGAAAAAACATTTTCTCCTGTGTATTTCTTTATTTTTTTGTAGCTTTTGACATTTCAGGAAACTTTATCTGTTTGAGTGTGTAAATTTTCTCCTAAATTCAGCAAAAGTTAGCGTAACATAATGATTCATTTGGATATTTAAACACAACATTTTAGAAAACTTGTAATACAAAAAAGTATTTTCTTACTGTAAGTAATGAACTGGATATGTCACACAATTAAACAAAGTTTTGAACCTGGCTTTATTAAATGTTCAGATTTCTGTTCCACAAATGAGCACATATTTAATAAGATAATGCCTCATTTGCATATTTAAACATAAAATATCAGAAAACCTCAAATTAATTGTCTGATATATAAAAATAATAATACAATTTATTTATAGAGCACTTACTAAAACAAATTGCTTCCCACAGAGACAAATCAAATAAAAGACCAAATGATACAATTCATAAAATAATGAACAAGAAATGAAAAAACCTTAAAATAAACAGGCGGCTCAGATTAAATCAGGGTAAACTTTCCAATTAAAGCAGGCTTTTATAAGAGACACATTACATTATTAGAGTAATAATACTGATGCATCACTCCTTTATAAACAGTGAGGTCATTCAGAGGGGTCACAAGATAAATCTGTGCGGTCAGGCGAGGATTCAAGGGGGGTGAAAACTAAAAAATCTGCTACACTAATGTGTATCCAGTTTTTGGACTTTTTCTCTCATCTTTCTTGTGAGATGTTATTTTACCTCTTTGGGCCTCAAACTGTTATTTACATGAAACCATGTGAGAAGTTTAGAGAAGAAGGTCCAACTGCTCACAACTCTGAAATTTGACACGAGGCCCAAACCAGAACTGACTTCCTCTCTAATGCATGTACGTATGTTTCTGTATGTTTCTGTTGTGAATGTATGTTTCTGTATGTTTCTGTATGTGAATGTATGTGAATGTATGTGAATGTATGTTTCTGTATGTGAATGTATGTTTCTGTATGTTTCTGTATGTTTCTGTATGTGAATGTATGTGAATGTATGTTTCTGTATGTGAATGTATGTGAATGTATGTTTCTGTATGTGAATGTATGTGAATGTATGTTTCTGTATGTTTCTGTATGTGAATGTATGTGAATGTATGTGAATGTATGTGAATGTATGTGAATGTATGTGAATGTATGTGAATATATGTTTCTGTATGTGAATGTATGTTTCTGTATGTGAATGTATGTGAATGTATGTGAATGTATGTTTCTGTATGTATGTGAATGTATGTGAATATATGTGAATGTATGTGAATGTATGTGAATATATGTTTCTGTATGTGAATGTATGTTTCTGTATGTGAATGTATGTGAATGTATGTGAATGTATGTTTCTGTATGTTTCTGTATGTATGTGAATGTATGTGAATGTATGTGAATGTATGTGAATGTATGTTTCTGTATGTATGTGAATGTATGTGAATGTATGTGAATGTATGTGAATGTATGTGAATGTATGTTTCTGTATGTTTCTGTATGTGAATGTATGTGAATGTATGTGAATGTATGTTTCTGTATGTTTCTGTATGTGAATGTATGTTTCTGTATGTTTCTGTATGTGAATGTATGTGAATGTATGTGAATGTATGTTTCTGTATGTTTCTGTATGTGAATGTATGTTTCTGTATGTTTCTGTATGTGAATGTATGTGAATGTATGTGAATGTATGTGAATGTATGTGAATGTATGTGAATGTAAAACCTAGTAATAGCTGTGTGATAAATCAGAATCAGAAATACTTTATTGATCACCCGGGGGGGAAATTGGGTTGAGTTCCAGTGGCTCCATTTTAAAATAAATATATAAGTAAGAAAAATAGAAATATGTGCATTGTACTACATTATAAAACAACAAGATATAACAACAATACATATGGAAAAATAGAAATAAGAAATATGTAAACATTTGTATACATCATAAATTAGAGTATAATGCTAGAGTAATCATAATAAATAAGAAAGTACGTAAATAAAAGCACGATATTGTTATTGAGTAGAAGTATGAAGTAGCATCTAATGAAAATATCAAGTGGAATACAAGTACCTCAAAATCTTGTATTTGAGTGACATTTCTTTGTTACTGTACACTGCTGGAAATAATTGTTGAATGTATGTAAAATAGAATTACATAACACAAGAATGTGTATTAAAAGTAGTTTGACAGTAGAGGGAGAGCAGACGGGTGCCACTGTGTCTGCAGCCACACGAGAGAGCCAGAGAGCGCACACCGTGGCGCTGCAGCAGAGCCGCTGAGGAGGTTACTGAGGCTTTACTGATTACATGAATCAATATTTACATAATCCACATAATTAAACGTTTCACTTGTTTCCATAATATCAGCTGACAGCCCCTGGGACAGGATCTTAGTGGGGAAAAGTTCTTTTTCCCATGGACGGGATCAGTGAGCCTTTGGTTCTCAGTTGAATGGACCCCGGTCCACTCACCCACAGTGGTGGAATGTAACTAAGGACATTTACTTAAGTACTGCACCTAAATACAGAGGTACTTGTACTTTACTTGAGTAATTCCATGTCATGTATGTAACATTATACTTCTCCTCCACTACATTAATTTAATAACTTTACTTTGCAGATTTGGTTTATTAATACAAAATATAATCAATTAATAAATGATCTCTGGGAACCATCACCTTATCGTGGTGGAGAGGTTTGTGTGTCCCTATGAACCTGAGAGCTGTGTTGTCTGGAGCCTAGTGCTCCTGGTAGGGTCTCCCAAGGCAAATTGGTCTCAGGTGAGGGGCCAGACTAAGAATGGTTCAAAAACGACTTCATGAAAGAAAGGGAAAGGAAAGGAGAGACCCTGCCCGGAGGAAGCCCGCGGCCCCCGTCTGGAGCCAGGCCCAGAGGGAGGGCCCGACAGCGAGCGCCTGGTGGCCGGGTTTGCCACGGAGCCCGGTCGGGCACAGCCCGAAGAAGCTACGTGGTGCCTCCCATCCATCCATCCTGTGGGCCCACCACTCATGGGAAAAACCGCTGGGGTCGGGTGTGCTGTCACATGGGTGGCAGTGATGGTCAGGGACCTCGGCGGACCAGACCCGGGCAGCAGAGGCTGGCTCTGGGGACGTGGAACGTCACCTCTCTGTGGGGGAAGGAGCCGGAACTAGTGCGGGAGGTGGATCGCTACCAGTTGGATCTGGTGGGGCTTACCTCCACGCACAGTCTTGGCTCTGGAACCGTACTCCTGGATAGGGGTTGGACTCTATTCTTCTCCGGAGTTGCCCAAGGTGTGAGGCGTCGGGCCGGGGTGGGGATACTCACTAGCCCCCGGCTGAGCGCCGCTACGTTGGAGTTTATCCCGGTGGACGAGAGGGTCGCCTCCCTACGCCTTCGGGTTATGGGGGGGAAAAACTCTGACTGTTGTTTGTGCCTATGCCCCAAACCGCAGTTCTGAGTATTCGGCCTTCT
The DNA here is from genome assembly GCF_900634415.1 of Cottoperca gobio. Taxonomy (NCBI): domain Eukaryota; kingdom Metazoa; phylum Chordata; class Actinopteri; order Perciformes; family Bovichtidae; genus Cottoperca; species Cottoperca gobio. The sequence continues at coordinate 21,504,034 of NC_041371.1, forward strand.
TGGAGACCCTGAATGGAGCCCTGCAGGGGGCTCCAGTAGGAGACTCCGTAGTCTTGCTGGGAGACTTCAACGCACACGTGGGAAACGATGGAGACACCTGGAGAGGCGTGATTGGGAGGAAGGGCCTCCCTGATCTAAACCCGAACGGTCGTTTGTTGTTGGACTTCTGTGCTAGCCATGGAATGGCCATAACAAACACCATGTTCGAACATAAGGATGCTCATAAGTGCACGTGGTACCAGAGCACCCTAGGCCAAAGGTCAATGATCGATTTCGTAATCGTATCATCTGACATGAGGCCGCATGTTTTGGACACTCGGGTGAAGAGAGGGGCGGAGCTGTCGACTGATCACCATCTGGTGGTGAGTTGGATCAAGGGGTGGGGGAAGACTCTGGACAGACCTGGTAAACCCAAACGGGTAGTGCGGGTGAACTGGGAACGTCTGGAGGAAGCCCCTGTCCTGGGGATCTTTAACTCACACCTCCGGCGGAGCTTTTCAGCCATCCCTGTGGAGGTTGGGGGCATTGAACCTGAGTGGGCGATGTTCAAAACCTCTATTGCTGAAGCTGCGGTGATGAGCTGTGGTCTCAAGGTCTTAGGTGCCTCAAGGGGCGGTAACCCTCGAACACCGTGGTGGACCCCGGTGGTCAGGGAAGCCGTCCGACTGAAGAAGGAGTCCTTCCGGGTTATGTTATCCGGGAGGACTCCGGAAACAGTTGCAGGGTATCGAAGGACTAGAAGGGCGGCAGCTTCTGCCGTGTCAGAGGCAAAGCAGCGGGTGTGGGAGAAGTTCGGAGAAGCTATGGAGAAGGACTTTCGATCGGCACCAAGGTGCTTCTGGAAAACCATCCGGCACCTCAGGAGGGGGAAGCGAGGAACCATCCAAGCTGTGTACAGCAAGGGTGGGACCCTGCTGACTTCAACTGAGAAGTTTATCGGCCGGTGGAAGGAGCACTTTGAGGAACTCCTGAATCCGACTAACACGCCCTCTATGGTTAGAGGCAGAGCTGGAAGCTGATGGGGGATCATCGTCAATTTCCCTGATGGAAGTCACTGAGGTAGTCAAACAACTCCACAGTGGCAAAGCCGCAGGGGTTGATGAGATCCGTCCAGAAATGCTGAAGGCTTTGGGTGTTGAGGGGCTGTCTTGGTTGACACGCCTCGTCAACATTGCGTGGAAGTCTGGGACAGTGCCTAGGGGTTGGCAGACCGGGGTGGTGGTTCCCTTATTTAAAAAGGGGGACCAGAGAGTGTGTGCCAACTACAGGGGTATCACACTTCTCAGCCTCCCTGGTAAAGTCTACTCCAAGGTACTGGAAAGGAGGGTTCGGCCGGTAGTCGAACCTCTGATTGAAGAGGAACAATGCGGATTCCGTCCTGGTCGTGGAACAACGGACCAACTCTTCACTCTCGCAAAGATCCTGGAGGGGGCCTGGGAGTACGCCCATCCGGTCTACATGTGTTTTGTGGATCTGGAGAAGGCGTATGACCGGGTCCCCCGGGTGGGAGGTGCTGCGGGAGTATGGGGTGAGGGGGTCACTTTTGAGGGCCATCCAATCCCTGTACGCCCAAAGCGAGAGTTGTGTCCGGATACTCGGCAGTAAGTCGGACTCGTTTCCCGTGAATGTTGGCCTCCGCCAGGGCTGCGCTTTATCACCAATCCTGTTCGTGATTTTCATGGATAGGATATCGAGGCGTAGTCGTGGAGGAGAGGGGTTGCAGTTCGGTGACCTGAGGATCTCATCGCTGCTCTTTGCAGATGATGTGGTCCTTATGGCATCATCGGTCTGTGACCTTCAACAGTCACTGGATCGGTTCGCAGCCGAGTGTGAAGCGGTTGGGATGAGGATCAGCACCTCCAAATCTGAGGCCATGGCTCTCAGCAGGAAACCGGTGGATTGCCTACTCCGGGTAGGGAATGAGCCATTACCCCAAGTGAAGGAGTTCAAGTACCTCGGGGTCTTGTTCGCGAGTGAGGGGACAATGGAGCGAGAGATTGGCCGGAGAATCGGAGCAGCGGGGACGGTATTACAGTCACTTTACCGCACCGTTGTGACGAAAAGAGAGCTGAGCCAGAAGGCAAAGCTCTCAATCTACCGGTCGATCTTCGTTCCTACCCTCACCTATGGTCATGAAGGCTGAGTCATGACCGAAAGAACGAGATCACGGGTACAAGCGGCCGAAAATGGGTTTTCTCAGACGGGTGGCTGGCGTCTCCCTTAGAGATAGGGTGAGAAGCTCAGCCATCCGTGAGAGACTCGGAGTAGAGCCGCTGCTCCTTTACGTTGAAAGGAACCAGTTGAGGTGGTTCGGGCATCTAGTAAGGATGCCACCTGGGCGCCTCCCTAGGGAGGTGTTCCAGGCACGTCCAGCTGGGAGGAGACCCCGGGGAAGACCCAGGACACGGTGGAGAGATTATATCTCCTCACTGGCCTGGGAACGCCTCAGGATCCCCCAGTCGGAGCTGGAGGATGTGGCCCGGAGAAGGGAAGATTGGGGTTCCTTACTGGAGCTGCTGCCTCCGCGACCCGATCCCGGATAAGCGGTAGACGATGGATGGATGGATGGATAATAAATGATAATATATTTTTATAGGTTATGCTACTCAGCTCCACCTTTACCAGCTACAGTACTACAGTAAACACATTAATGCATCAATAATTATAATCCCTTAAGATTATATACATTATTCTGAACTGTTCCGTTGTGCATAATACTTTTGGTACTTTAAGTATATCTTTGTACTTATATTTAAGTAAGATTGTGAATGCAGGACTTGTTACAGATTATTTCTACAGTGTGGTAATGTTGACTTCTCCCAGCACCGCTCGCCTGCATGTCTAGTTGTGCTTTAAATGATTTGGTCATTCACTGAATCACAGACCATAGCCTCATCACTGAATGGTTGTCCCTGTGCAACACAGAGACTACTTTGACAGGAGAAGTCAGAACACATCAGGTCAGTATGAAGAGAAGTCTGATCACACCTGTCTGCTTTCATTTCACAGCACCTCAATCTATCCAGCTCCCCCCGCGCCCGGAGGCAGCAGCAGCAGTGCGTCTGCTCTGTACCAGAGTCCTGCTGCATGTCAGAGAATCTCTCGGGGTTTAGCTGCAGCACCTCAGAGTCTCTTCAACTCTCACTGTCCTCGAGTGAGAACGCTGTACACAAGTGACAAAAGAAAACACCAAACAGATGCTTTCATCTATTTTTTGGGCTTATGGCGGAAGAAAAGTATTTGTGAAACGTCGTAGATGTTGGAACTACTTAGAACTGAGAGTCTGAGTTGGAAAGATCTCTCATAGTGTATCTGTGTTTTATGAGTAAATGTTTTTTCATTATTATTATTATTACTAAACTGAACTACGACACTACACGTTACAATAATATCTTCACACCTTACTATGTGTGCGACATTAACGCACATCTTTGGGACTATATCTCTGTGCATTGCATATTCTTTTCATAGTTCATAATGTGAACCTTTGCTCAGTCCTTAAACATTTCTGTGCAAAACTGCCACTTCTAAATCATATTCTTCATAGTATTATTTTATATTTTTATTGTATTTTTCTTCTATTCTATATTTATGCTTCTTGTACATATGTGTTAGTGTATTCTTTCAAATTCTTATTTTATTTTTCTTCTAGTTCATATTTTTATTTCTTGTACATATTTGCTATGGTATTTCTTCATATTTTTATTATATGTTTGTATTATTGTTATATTTATGTTTCTTACCAATACAATACAAACCAAAGCAAATTCATGGCAATAAACCCGTTTCTGATTCTGATTCTGATTTTTTAAAGCTTTACCAAAGAAAAACAATAAATTGGCTCATTTTTAACTTTTCAGCGTTCAATAAGCAATTGGCTGATTTTTAGAATTGCACTTTCATTTCATTCATACAGGATTCTTTCTTTAAAAGAAACCATGAAATGTGAAAATGTGTTGAAATAAGGTTTCTCAGCTCAGCAGCACTGCAGCTCAGATTTCTGCTCAGAGCCGTCACTGTCAGTAACACTGAGTACCTGAGGGGATTTGCAGCTGATTTAAGCAAAGAAGGCGCAAGGATAACATTGGTTATCGCCTTATCAGCTAAGGGTTGAACATGCCAATTTGCGGCAGCCTCGAGGACAGCCTGGCTGTAGTCAGCATCCTGAAAGGGATTAATGCAGTTGGTATTTTTAGGTTTTACTCCAGAGCCCTCAGCTACTCTTTCTCTGTGGTTATATAAAGCACAGAGAACATGTGGGCACACTTTTGTACGTTCTCTGACACTGGTGGTAGACGTAGATACAACAAACGTAGTGAGATAAACACATGTATACTCTTAATCACAGAAAACACACATATTAAAAGACATATATTTTATTTTATTCAAATGATTCAGGATTCAAAGAATGTTCTGCTTTACATCTTACATACCTATAGTTGCAATTCCTCTCATGTTATATTTACAAGTACATGTATCATATATATATTTATATCTATTAACATTAACTGTAAAAACTCACCTCTCGATCTGAAAATTTAAAAACGTATGCAAATAATTACCCTGAGACAAGTAAACTAACCCAAGTCTCTACTCAGCTTAATGATCCCAAGTCTTTTTCAGGATCCGTCTAATTTGAGTGATTCACACTCATACTAAGAGAAGAGCCCTGAACTAGCGCTGCAACTCTCCATTATCAAAATAGTTGGCCATTATTTTTCTTTCGATCGACTTATCGTTGCAGCTCTACCCTGAAGTGTCACAGTGTTCCAGGGCCCTGGACAGGGCAACCTGCACATTCCTGGTACAGGAACGTGTTGTCCAACTGCTCTACACTTCCCTCCTGCACTCAGCTTTCCCAGCATCTCAGGGCTAACAGTCCCCATTTCTCACTAAGTTGAGCCTCATAGCACCAACAGTAGAGCGACTCAGTGAAGAGGTGTTCAGTATCATCTTCTTTAGAATAAATCCTACAGTTTAGATAACTTACATCTTTGCCTTTCTCCCTGTGCATAGACATTTTATATACAATACATACAATTGCTTTAAAGAGTTTTTATAAAACTAAAATGTTGGTGTGGAAGGAAAACCACCTTGATGTAAATGCAGTGATCATCCTTGATTATGAGGTTTAGGATCACAACGTATATAATATTAAACACTAGCACTATCTCTGCCACATGTGCTTGGAAAGCACTTTTCACTGTCGTAACAGTGTCACCGTATGGCGGCATCAATAAAGAACATAAGAGGGGGGGGGGAGTGCTATGAAATGCTGTAACCTTTACACAAGCCGCTAGAATATGCTAAAATACATTTCTACATGGCTGTTCAAATTAGTTTAAAGCTTAATGTTGAAAGCAACAGCATTGCTTCAGCAGGTAATTCTACTGCAAACTCTGTTAGAAAATGTTTCTCAGACAGTTTTGATTTAGACAGTTTCTTCATATTGGAACATTATGGCACAAAGGCCTTTAACTTACTATTATAACACTATTGTCCTTGATAAAAAGGTTGTAAAATGTACTCCTAGCAGTCAACGTGGTTGCAAGTCTACATCATTAGATATTTGCGAGAGAAGCTGTGAACCACAGAGATGATGCTCAATACACGTCAGCACATCCTCCATATTTCACCGAACCTTGCCTGGAAAGCAGTGTGTCTCTAAACATTGAGCTTCCTTAAAAGAAATGGGTGGTACATCTTTCTCAACAAAGACGCACAACTCTTTGGTGATCCATCACAGCAATATACACGTGCCTGACTTCTTCTCGTCATCAGGATCTCCTGCACCCGCTTTCCTGTTGGGATCGTTGAGCTCGTCAAACAGTCCGGTCTCAATCATCTCTTGCTGCCACTGAATCGGTACGGCGCCTGTGCTAAACTCCTTGAAGAATTTATCGTCATTGACGTCAAACACGATGCCCTTAATCTCAGAGAACTCAGCGATGTCGTCGGTGTCCTTAGCGTAGACGACGTTGGGCTTGGGCACCCATGGAGGGTCCACCAGCCCGGCCTCCAGACGGGGGAAGTTGATTTTGTTGAACCATTCGTGCTTCCTTGGATCCTCCATGTTGTTCCTAATAAGGAGATAAAAATATACTTTCAGACTTAATGAAACAAGAACAAAGTGGCTGCACAGGTTCATGCAACACAACACATTCATAACAATCTAGCGAATGTCGAGACAGCATTTAGACAGGACCGCTTTTCTCAGCTTTCTGTTGCCCTTACTCAATCAGTTCATTCTTAGCAAGCTGGTTATTCCAATCTCAGTTTCCTGACATCCATTACATCGACTTCAAACATTTAAATCCCAAATTATATGTGGAACTGATTTCTGAAAAAAATAAAATTACAAAAATTGACCCTTGTGTGCAGACACACACACACACACACACACACACACACACACACACACACACACACACACACACACACACACACACACACTCACGTAGCAGGTGGCTTGCTTATAGTTTAAAGAACATCATACTTTATGCCCAGGCGCTCCTCAATTTTCTTCTTGAGGAACTGCTGGATGATGTCCTTGGTGGGAGCATCAAAGCACTTGTGCTCCCACTTTGGTTCCTCGCTTTGGATGCGGCGTTGTACCTCCTCCTTCTCCACCTTCTCCTTCTTGCTGTCGGGGCCTTTGAAAGGTGTGTAGCCAGCAACCATCTCGTAGATACTGCAGCCCAGGGCCCACCAGTCCACTGATGTCCTGTAGGGAGTTTTGGTCAGGAGCTCAGGGGCCATGTATGCTCCAGTACCAGCCTGGAGGAGAGAGAGAATATTGAATATGAGGTGCATCTGTACATCCTTTTAATACGTTTTTAACTTGTTAGAAAGCAATGTGTTTATTATGAGATAGAGAGGGCTTGTGGAAAGACAGACTGGTAAAGAACAACTTTAAGACTTCCTTCATACTTCCCATGGACAACTGTTACATAGTTCAATTGCCTGGGTTACGAAAAGCTTTACTCTCGTCATCTCTTTCTGTCCCTCTGTGTAACTTTCACCTTTCCCTCTCTGCTCCCCTTCCCTCCCTCTACCTGTATGACCTCACCACAGCCATAATCCTAATGCTAAGCCTACTAACTGTCAAGAGTTGTGTGCGTCTATACATTGACTGAGTTGTCCAACCTCTTAAATAAATCCTGGCCATTTCTGGATGCTGTAGCCGGAAATATGCAAGATCATAGCCATGCATCTAATGTATAATTAAAGAACACAAACACACACACACACACCAAACTGGCATAGAGCCTAGAGCTCACCCTTTACTACTGCAAGTAAGTCCTGAGGAATCCTCTCATGGATAAATATTTTTATAGGAGATCCATAGGTTACAGGTGAAGTGCTGCGTTGGCATTATGACGACTGTTGGCCTTAGACAGAGCAGCACACGACAAGTTCTTACATCTTTTCTTTTTCTTTTTGCATGACAGATTGTGATCACTAAACACACGTGGTACTTCAAGATCTACTTAAACAAGAAGAACTGACCCGTCTGACTGATTAGTGAAGACGTGATAGTACACCTCCATTGACCAATCGTAAGCAGGTTTGCATGCAACACTTTAAAGTCCATGTCACCTCATCTATTAAACTTCTGCGTTGCTTTGAACTTTTCCTGGTGGCTTTCTGTAACTATGTTCTGTTCATCTGAACACTCTGGTCAGTCAAAGGGGCAAAACTCTTATGATTACAAAGGTGACAGAATTATCACCAAGAATAATCTGATTTTATTTGCAGCCATGTTAAGTCAACTTGTTTGCTAACTAATATGTCTAAACATATTCGGTTTTTACCTGGATCTGTCAATGTAATCAGGGACAGACTTGTGTAATTCCCACTAAGAAGATTAGGGGACCAAAGCCAGCCTTGCCTGTGGGAGGTTAGCCCAGTCACTTTGGCTGGTTGAGGAGCATCAGAGTACTGGATAATGAGCTTACTGGACTTTCATGGAGCCGAGAGCTTACTCTTTGCTACCGCAAGTAAGTCCTGACGGAACCATGTTGCAAAATTCTTCATCTTTTTTTCAGGTCATCCTTAGGTTAGTGCAGGCTAGGTGTAAAATATTGTAGGTATTATGAAACAAAACTGGGAGAAGTAATATTTGGTCATGCCCCATGTGTATAATACATCTGACTGGTTTTTAAAGCTTGGTGATTGATCTGATCGTGATGTACTGTCAAAGTCAACCCTTTCTTTTGCACATTGTGGAGTGATCCTCAGTGAGAAGCAAGAACTCCTGTGCAGCTGATGTGGTGGAACATCAAATTGAACTCATTGATGTGAAGTGTCATGGTAAGAAACTGCATCGCAGCTGAGTCAAGGTAACACCTTTGCAGAAATAACTCAATCTCTGTAACCAAGTTGGTGAGGGAAGCCCTCTTATATGTTTCGACTGCTACTTTAACAAGCGTTGAACCTCAGAGGTCTAAAACATAACCCCTATATAAATGGTGGCCTATAAATGGCCAGGCTATAATCTGACAGCTAAAGGATCGAAAGAGTTATAAAAAGGATTCAGAGACTCATTGCACAGATCTTTAAGAAATCCGGTAATCCCTGTCCGGATTTAAAGTGAAAACCCTAGCAAGCCTGTCCAAGCCTGAGTTCAGTTTTGAGCTCCAACCTCAACTTCAGATGGGCAAAGAGAGGGAGGGGCTGTAGATCCCACCAACCAGTGGTTTCTTTGTATATTATTTCTGTTTGTGTGTGAGCGTGTGTTGTCTTAAGCTCCATTCATGCAGAAGATGACTCCACTAAAGTCTTGTTGAATTAAAGATCTGATACACGTAACAGAATCCAGGGAGAGTCCTTGCCCGCCCTTTGATGTATGCAACTTCAAAGACTTTGAATAATAGATGAAATGGCCGTTTAGGGTAGACATCTTTTACTATAATGTAAAATATTTCCTTATGATTCCCATTGCTGACATCATCCAGCTAGGTCCTCTTATGTTAGCATCCTAATGGCTTTGAGAGTGCACCTTGGTGTACTTAGTGCATCTTTTTATACAATTCTCCTAACTGGAATTCAACCAGAATATCACGGTTGTCTGTACTCACCATCTGGGTGACAGTCTTCTCTGGAACAATCTCTATGGCCAGACCCAAATCTGAAAGTCGGCACTGGCCTTGGCTATCCAGCAACACGTTCTCCGGCTTCATGTCACGGTATATGATATTCATTTCGTGCAGATGCATAATACCGGTGGTGATTTGCGCCGTGTAGTGGATGATGCGCTTCATCTCGATGCCCTTGTCCACACCCTTGCCATCATAGCCTATGTTGTAAATGTGGTACCTGAGGTCTCCTCCATTCATCAGGGTCATGACAAGGCACAGGTGGGTCTTGGTGTCATAGGCGTAGCCCAAGTTGACCAGAAACAGGCTGTTAACCTTCTCTAGGATCTTCTTCTCTAACAGGGCCATCTTCTCACCACCCTTTTTCTTCAGTCGCCTTTTACACAACTTCTTGCAGGCATACATCTGGCCTGTGTTCTTCACCTGAACAGCGCACACCTGGAGAAAAACAGATTATTTGTTAAAAAGGACGTTTCTATTATCAATATCCAACAAGTTCTCTTTTGAGGAATTAGTTCCACAGAAAGGCAGCGCAAACGGATGAGAAGACTGCTGCTTGTCCTCTGTTTTAAAGGCGAGTGGGAATGACAGCTCCCTAAATAAACTAGAATAATTACTGAATTATCACATATTTCATGATATTATCACAAATAATGCCGCATAGCACTGATATAGAATCACTGGTAGGACTTAAATAAAATGGGTTCAAGAAGCAAACCAAGCTTGACCCTTGTCAACCCTTAACTCAACCTTTACTTCTGGTATCATTCATTCCCTGTAAGCAGAGGATCAGGTTTATCCACTGCATTGCACTGCTGAGTAAGTTACGTCAGCAAATAAATAAAAACATTGTGCATTATGAAAGCTCTAAAGTAGCACAGTCATTTTAATGAACAATATACTGTTAAAAAAAAAACCATAAACATTATCATTTTTCGATGTCTCAACCGCTTTCCACACATCTATAATAGTATTAATCTCCTTAAGGTGCCTTATACTGGGTTGCATACTCAAGCTTGTTGCTAAGAGCTTGACTTGAGGTTCCTGGAGGGTAGATTCTGGGTCCTCTAATGTCTGTCCCTCTGATCTCCCATCAATCCAAACGTTTGTTAATGATTACTACGCTGTTTTATTTCCCTACAATGTGCACAGTTACTGCTCAGTTATATATTTACACAGCACTTTGTCTTTTAAAACAGACGCGCTTGATTCAATTTTCTGTTGAATGATTTAATATTGTTAGTTGCTGACTTTTATATATGATCTTCTGTCATCTTCATGTCTGAATTGAGACAGAGATCTTGATCTCAATAAGACAATAAGTTATTGATAAGTATTTGAACTATGCTAGTTCCATCAAAGCAAGACCACTACTTCCTGCATTGTGGCTTCGTTACTTTATATAAACAGGATTTTTCTAAACTTGAAGAGGTTTTCCTGTATGTCACATGACTTCATGGTCACCTTGCGACAAGGTAAATCCTCATGATTATGTAAGGTATAATCTCTTGCCCTACAATATCCTTTCTTATGCTTCAAAGCAAATACACTTCTATAGCTTAAGAATGGAACAACACTGACACTGCACATCGTACTCTACTGTAGCTCCAATTCCAAAACATGTTGAATGCATGTTTTCTTCTTCACTGTTTTGCATATATTACACAGAATATCATGGTATGTATAACACAATCCTGCAACTAAGAACAGTGTTAAAAGATAAATGATTTGCCAAAACACATATTTCAACAGACTTTTATCAAATAATACGTAGAAGTGTTTGCATGCTCACCTCTCCAAAGCCTCCTTTGCCAAGAGTTCTGAACTCATAGAAGTATTTGTCAGAGATGGGCTGTTTCTCATACTCTTTCCATTGGAGGAATTTATCAAATAATGGACTGGCCTGGTAATCTGTGAAGGGTTTGTTTTGCAGAAATGCTCTTACACCGTCCTGGACTTTGCTTTTCATCACCTCCTCAAATGTGGCATCTGTCACAGACTTGCATTTTTCAGCAGGCTCCCCGGTAAGAAAGGTCAGGAAACTCTTGGAATCAGCCTTACAATACTTGGTGAGGATGCTTTTCCGTGACTTTTCTTTTAGTGCACCTTCAGCCAGATCCCAGTCATACAGCTCATCCAGGAAATCAGCAGCAAGCTTAAATTCAGCAGTATTTGCCAGGAATTCACGAAAAAACTTTTTGCCAATAGGCTGCTTTTCACAAACCGATGTAAAGTCCTTGTCAAGGGAGACTCGCATTGCATTACATTGTTCAGGATTGGGAAGAGCCAAGCTGCGACGGCGCTTTTTCATCTCTTTGTCATCCCCACCCTGGGCTTTTAGGTAGGCCGTGTTGGCCACCAGGTTATCCAGTCCCCCCATGTCACACATCTTGTCGGCTGTATGTGGTCTTTCCCCCTAAGTGACTGGGTTGTTCAGTGGCTTCCCACGGTTACCCTCAGCGTCGTTCAGAATGTGTGCGTCTGTGTGAGACTGCAGTTCGCTCCAAAGTCAGCGAGCAAATGAGCTCCTTCACCAAGTATACCTGCAAACCTAAGACACACTGACACACCCAGTAATTACTCATTTAGAATTAAATACCAGGGAGGGATTTTGGCTTAAGGATCTTTGTGTGGACTATTCAAGGATGCTGTGCACGGAAAGGGAATCGTAAGCGGGCTCTGTCCTAAGAGGCTTTGTAGCCCTCTATATTTGTTTGTGGTGTTCAGTAGTCTCTAAAAGTGGTCCAAAGGCTTCTTTGACGATGCGTTTGATGGTGAGAGACAGTAAAATAAGCAGAAAATGTTCTGGAAAGAGCAAGACACCTTTAACAACCGTCATAGTAACTTTTGGAGGGTCCTCTTATGAGTGTTGAGAAACTGGAGCAACACTGTAGTTGGGCCTTTGCTTATGATATTGTAGCATCTGAATAGATAATAAAATTATATTTGGAGCCTTGAGCAGAATAGTGATGAAATGTTTTCACTGACACGGTCAATATAGTTAGAGTATACGATATGGCATTCTCATCTTCTTCACTTTCCTCCTCCCAGTCTCAACAGAGCCGGTACTTCAGAGAGCTTATTCCTAATCCGTCTGCTCTTTCATTCTCATCATTTAACCTCATTAATCAGTGACCACCACCTTACGATAACCAAATCTATTCTTAGCGACCGCTCAAAGCTCTTTACAACACAGCATTCACCCATTCCCCCACACATTGGTACAAGCGGCCGCATGCTCATCAGAAGCGATAAACGTTCACATTCCATTTTTCAGACATTTAAAATGCCATCTTGCCCAAGGACACTTCAACTTGTGGAGGGATCCAACCACCGATTTTCCAATTAGTAGGACGACTGATCTACCTCCTAAGCCCCAACTACTTTGAACATTTCAGAAATTCTCCCTAACGTTATTACAATTATTACTATGTCCTGTTCAAACAAAATGTACATGCAATGTGGGGCGTCCTGGTAGCTCACCCGGTAGCACAGGCGCCCCATATATAAAGGCTGAGTGCTTGCCACAGCGGCCACTGGTCCGACCTGCGGCCATATACTGTATGTCGTTCCCCTTCTGTCTCTCCCCCTTTCACGATCTGCACTTCACTATCACAAAGGCATGAAAAGCCCAAAACTATAACTTAAAAAATGTACATGCAATATGAACCACTGTAGAGTGAACTGTAAATACTCATTTGGATGCATACAGATGCCTCAGACTTTGAGTATTTAAAGAGCACATTTAGTCAGGCCATATGTGTAATGTGACCATCATTGAACTGCACAATTTAACATGTCAAATGTGGATTAGAGCTATCACCATGTGGAAGTGAAGATCTCTGCTGTACGTTATTAAACTTTTAAATGTTGTAAAAAAAAAAAAAGATGAAGCATTGGCTGACCATATGTGGTGGACCATTTATTGTTTTTTATACTCCCTGCTCTTTTCCACTCAGGTGTATCATGTTGTTTCACATTGTATCTTATATTCAGTGTTAAACATTGTGTTGGAAGTGTACGCTGAAGTGTAAATAATGAAATGACATTAGGTTATTCTGCTTCTTTCAGCCATTGAACAGCAGCACAAAATTGTCAAAAGAAAAATAGAAAAAACAATTTACTTAGCGTACCCAAATAACCACAGGTCGATCATTTCCCCTTTTCCTACAGTACACATCTTTAAAATGCCATGTAACAGTGTAGGGCGTTAAAGTAAGAGTTAACACAGAGACTCAGAGGATCAGGTCAATGTGGCATCAGAGCCTCTTTCTACTCTCTGGTTTATAAAAAGCCTGAGGAGTATGACCTCAATCATGTGACAGAACGGAGGTTAAAACGAGGACCTCTGTAGTACACCTGATTCCTAACAGTGATACTACACACACAGGAGAGCCAAAAGATTTCAGGCAAACACTTCACACTACCAATTGTGGTATTAGACTGCACACACACACACACACACACACACACACACACACACACACACACACACACACACACACACATATACATAATTGCATTACATTTGTATTTCACAGCACTTTACTCAAACCACACAGGTGGTCTTCCTTTTTACATGTAATATGATGAAATGGCACTTTACTTCCTTTGTTGCTGTTGGCAGTAACCCTATGCTACAGCAATTGGGAGGTAGGCTAATTCAGTATGATAAAGCTTGGATTATATTAGCTAATCCTTTCTCAAATGGTCTCAAGCTTTCAGTGCCCAGCACTAGATCAAGGGCTTTGCTTGCTGTCAGAGAGCTCCAGACTCAGACCTTTTGACTTAAATTCTGGGAAGACGGGACAACCAGATTGGAAGTGGGTCAATGTTTTAAGAAATAAAAAGAATAACAGCAATCAACTAAATTAGATCCCAATATCCTCAGCAAAATTTTGATTTTGGTTGGATTTGTCCCAACAGGTTAGAAAAAAACAGTGACCGGCTACAACGAGGAAGAATATCGTAAATGAACTTACATATTACTTACTAATATTTCACCAAAGTGTACCAATTGAGATTCTAAAGTTTATAGAGAAAGAGGGGCCTTGCCAGTTAGAGAGTCCTGCCATAAACATCAAACATGTCAAATGTCAATCATGTTGTAAATGGATCATAGTGTGAGTAAAGCACATAAGTCTCCTGAGTAGATGAAAAGAGGTCATAGATTTTGTCTTTTACCACGTCAGTGAAAGCAGAGAGCGGTAAAACGAGAGCTCACGCGTCACTTATGGGATCCCTGCTGACCCACGTAACTGTCATTGTGGGTGGAACAAGGCTTAAACAAACTGTTGTAAAAAGTAAAATAGTATTAAGTGATACAGTGGCGACAAGGGAGATTAAGAGAATTATTGAGAAATTGAGAACAGGTGCTTACTTTTCTAACTTTGCTTCTTTAACCTTGGGAGGATTAGCCCGGACTGAAGACTGAAGAAAGGTTAAGATGGGCAGAGCAGACTCATCCTATTCCCCACTTGATTTACTACGTGGTGTTTACCTGGTCTGTCTCCATCCTCTTATGGCCTCTCAAGTTTTCCACAAAAAGAGTTGTTGGAGGGAAAGTATACTCAGCAGAGCAGTGGGAATAGAAGGTGAGAATACAACAAACAGGACCAAACAAGTGCATAGAACCAACTAAAACACTGTGTGGTGTCGTGCCTACACAACTGCAATGTGTCTCACAGTTTCTGTTCTCTCTCAATCAGCATTAAGAGAGAGGGAATTAAATAACCATAAATGTAAATACAAGACAACCGCATGAACTACAACACCAATATCTTACTATGCATATAAGCAATACATTTTCCTACAGATATGAAAATAAACCTGGAGCCATCTAAATATATAAATGATTATGCTGCATAAATATTGCCTCACAACTGAGCCAGACACAGTGTGTAATGTAAGGTGAAGGAGTAGTGATTGTCTCCAGGGCTGGCCCAGGCCTATGGGCTGAATCATCATTTCAGTTTGTTGGTGGTCTCTCTCTCTAAATGGGACCATAATTTAACAAATTAACATCATACTGTATTGAAGAAGGGAACATATCTTGAGTTTTAAAAAAGGGATGTGTTTATTGGCTCCAAATAGGAATGAAAAGGAGGTATAGTTCTAAATGTGTTTTGGGAGGACTAGCCTGCCCCATTATGTAGGTTAATGTAGGTTAACTCTAACATGAACTAACATAAAGGTGCCACAACATTTGTGATCTGACATAACACAAATATTCCAGCCAAACTGGGAACTACATAACTTTAAAAAACGTTTTAACTTTGTGTCGCCTATTTTTTTCATGTGACTCACAGGATCCTTAATAAAAGTAGACGATGAAAAGGATCTGTTGAGGGCTGGCAGGAGCAGCGCAGCAGCAATGTCGTCTGTGTGGACATCACATGGGTACAAACCACAGCAGTTCAGTGGCTGCTCATGCGGGCTGGGGGGCTGATCTAATGGGGCGCCGAAAGGAAGAAACTGCTCCCCCTGGGATATTTTTCCAGAGGTAGAAGAAGCACTTTGAGGAACTCCTAAACTTTACAGATATGCTTCAGTGGTTCAGTGTCTGCCATGGTCTTGGGGGGGGGGGTGATTTATAAAATGCTTTACTCACAACTCACTTTTCACATTGAACATGTGCTCTTCTATTAAATAAACTAAACTTAAATTAAATTAAATTAAACTTATGTTATTTCTCCAATTTATGTGCACGTTTCAGTGTCTGCTGGCTACTGCGCATTCACATTCTCTCCTCCGCTGCTTGCATAGGGCGGACACACACACACACACACACACACACACACACACACACACTGAAAGAATTCTAAGAGTCACCAGCGTAGACTGCATACAATCAGAATTAATGGTGAAATGTCCCTTTAAGGGGATACAGTGCAGTGCAGGCCCTAGCACAGGTGGCTGCTACTCATGTCTGACTAATCCCTGCTCAAACTGTCTTTCAAACTCGCAGTGTGCTGCCTAAAAGACCTTGCTAATTCTGAGATAATGTTTTAGGGGAACTGTCAGAGTCAGACAGTTTTTTTGTCTTTAATAAATCCTGCTTTTACCCTTAGAGCATACCGACATAAAGCACAGCAACACACACATGAAGGCAGAGGGAAAGATACTCTTGATGTCACTATGAGCTGAGCACAGGATGGACCATTAAGACCCGTATGGCAGAAACATATGACGTATATGAAAAGTAGCTCAAAATGTGTCAGAGTCCAAATACGTCCAACTTTTCCACAGCGGTGTTGTAGCTGACGTATACATAACGAATACATAACAAATTATTATACGTATGTGAAACCTATTGATAGCGTATCACTTACTTATTTAAAACGTATCAGAGCGTCTGGACAACGGAGCTGGAAAAGTGCCATTTGGTTCACGTCATGCTGATGCTGGAGAACAGAATGTACTCTTGTCTTGCGTTCAATATCGTACCCCAGTGTAACACAGTGAGCTCTTAACGAATACTACTTATACCTTACTTTATATCAACGTACACCAGCGTGTTGCCGATAATTTGTATACGGCATATTTGTATATACGTTATGCATTCGTTGGGTATTCGTCTGATACATTTTGTATAAGTAAGTGATGCTCTATCAATAGGTTAGACATGCGTATCTGTATATGTTCACTTTTCCGATCCGATGAAAGGTTGGACGTATTTGGACTCTGACAAGTTTTCATATGCGCCATCATACGTTTCTGTCATACAGATATGTGTGACAGGGCCTTTAGCACTAGCAGCTTGTTCTCCCTAGGTGGACTATTTTTGTTCTGTGTGCACTGCACTCTTAATCCTATCATACTTACATTCATTATCTTATTTGTCTCGGAATCCAGATCATGATATAACTGTAACTGATTAATTTGACCTTGTCCCCTATATAGCCTGCTTGCAAATAGAAACTACAGTTATGTGTGTTTTTATTAACACAAATCAAATGTTCCTTTTTGTCCACCTTGAAGACACATTTTTGTAACAGTTCTGAACATTTTGTTTATCTTAATTTTAGATTTGTTTTTGTTTTTTACTTAAAAGCAGAACTTAAAATATATATATATATATATATATATATATATTTTTTTTTTTTTTTTTTTTTTTTTTTTTTTTTTTTTCTGTCTCAAAGAGTTACTGCTCCGTATTAAAGCAGTTATGACGGAGCTTGGGTAGCTGGTACCTCCGGCTGCTATTACATCACAATCTCACCGGCGCTGGAGCAGCTCCTCCGTGTTAAGAATACAACGCTGACCTGGGTAACCAACATTAAAATAGAAAGATGTATAAGTAAAAGGGTCAAACTTAATAGTAACAAACACAAAATCCTGACTAGTTACTCAGGAATGAGTAACTAGTAAAAGAACAAGTCAGGAATGAACTGGCATCAATAAAAAGAAGTTCCTGAATAAGTCTGAGTCAAGATAATGTTATATGAAAAGACTGCTAGATACCAATGACCAAGTATTCAGCCACCCACTTAAAATAAGTGTCATATTAATTACTTCCTTAGCATTATAACAAAGTTATTTACCATTACTTACCCTGTGTGAGTCCCCTCAAGTAAAGTTGAGTGTCATCGTTAAGGAGTCACTGAGGTTTCCCTCAGAATGAGTTCATGAATGACACGCCAGACAGCTGAATTACATATTACATTTATACGAAATCTAAAAAACTTACAATATTGTATATAACAACTTGTATATTACAATGAACAATTAGAATGATCTACAATGTCCTGTTGTATTTTTTGTTGGGGTTGTTAATGTCTGTTAGGTCAAAAATGTGATGGCACAATGGACAAACAAACTATATCCTGTAAATACATACAGCTCAATAATAATTTCAAACGTAAAAAAATATTTACATTTGACAAATAAAATATTTTAAAATAATCAATACACAGCTCCTTTTAAGATGAGAATGTGTTTAAATGGCATATCTGCAATATTTGACAAAAGGATTAACTCATTGTGTTGTCTGGCTCTGCACTGCAGTCTCCTCTGCTGTTGTTCAGTGCACTGTTCAGCACAGGTGTTTCCCCAACACAGTGTTTTCCTGTGTCCTCAAACAGTTGGCTAGGTACAGGCACACTGGAATAAGAGCCAGCCTCTGGTTCAGACTTAGGGTCAACATCACAGCAAGAGCTGGTGTCAAAGCCAGAATCAGTGCCAAGGCTTAGATCTGGGATAATGCAAGAGTGAGATTCCTCCTCACAATCAAATGTCTGGTATGTCTCTGAGCTTTCATCAGGAGATTCCTCTGCCTTTGTATCTGGGCCAGATACTCGTCCTTCTTGTTGCTCTTTGGCCTTCAGCCTCCTGCGGCTGATCATCTTCTGCAGCTGTAGTTTGCTAGTGAAGAAGATGCTGCGCCAGCCCACCTCGGCCGCCAGAGATGCTACCTCGGCTGACACTGTGTTGCAGCGCTGCTGCACTGCCTGCTCCCAAAACTCCTCTGACCCACATAGCTGACGAGCAGAAGTGATGAGATTAAAGAATATTACAATAAACATAAGAGCTCATTTTCTTGCATTTACATAATTTTCAATTTATTAAAACAAGAATACTTACTTTTGATATAATAACTGATTATTTATAATGATGCATTTAAGACAAATTGTGTAATGGTGAAACCTTAAATTAAGGTCCTGTCACACATATCCGTATGACAGAAACGTATGTCGGCGCATACGAAATATCGGCAATACGTTGATATAACTGAAGGGTATGTTGTGATCGTTTGAAGGACGCAGACGTTACGCCCAACACAACAGACATACGGCCCTGTCACACAGCTCCGTATGGCAGAAACATGACGTATATGAAAAGTAGCTCAAAATGTGTCAGAGTCCAAATACGTCCAACTTTTCCACAGCGGTGTTGTAGCTGACGTATACATAACGAATACATAACTAATTATTATACGTATGTCAAACCTATTGATAGCGTATCACTTACTTATTTAAAACGTTGCAGATATTTTGTATACGTTATATTTTTGTATATCTTATACATTCGCTGGGTATTCGATCCGATGAAAAGTTGGACGTATTTGGACTCTGACAAATTTCCGTATGCGCCGGCATACGTTTCTGTCGGATATGTGTGACAGGGCCTTTACAGAGTTAATATTTCTTATGGCATCTTTCTTTGTGTGTCTCTGAAACTCACCTGCCTGAACCTGCATGACGTTCGTCCAAGCTGACCAACATCCTCTAGTTCTAGATAATTTATAATCCGCAGAAGTAAGGTGTCAGACAGGTGCTCCAGATAATCATAATGGCCTTGGCACAAAGCCTTGGTGTACTGCAAGATTCGACGACCGAAAACCATACTGACCTCACCTGGGAAGAAGCCCATAACTTTAACTGTCAGCCATATTCATTCAATTTGTCCTCATATTCAATATTCACAAGGCACAATCTGAATATATAGTGATAAATACCTGAAGCACTGTATAATGCATTTATGTACAGGTCTACTGTAGACAGAACATGCTAAAAAAGGATGCTTTATGTAATCTTCTCGGTTAATTAAAGCCTAAGCTTAATAAAGCCTTGATGGTGCATACCTCTCCACGGGAGCTGGATATTAGTATCTAAAACATTTCATTTGTTTAAGCAAAATTTGCAAAATAGTATACATATCCTCTGTACAACATCACTTTGCAAAACAGACACAAACCTGTGGACATTACTGGCACAAAGCCACTATGGAGGACCACCAACTGTTAACAGCTTCTTCTTTTTTCTTAGGGTACTCATGCAGTTTTGACTGGAGTGAGTAGTTTATGTTTTAGGAACCCCTACTATATACCAATGTGGAACCAAACAAACTCACAATTTACAGTTCATAGACATGTTGGCATGCCGTAGCAGGGAAAGGAAAGGTGTAATTGATGCAAATGCAAACCAAACAGTTGAGAGGTTAACGTGCTACCCAGTCCTAAATAATAATGTCCTTACTCTGCAGCCAGTTGTCATCCAAGAAGTCCTGGTGAGACTCCTTCAGCTCCCCAGGCTTGGAGTACCTGTCTACAGTCCTCAGAGATATCTTCCACCATCTCCATATCACCTGGAAGTGACCATTCAAAGGATCACTGGTGTTAAATATTTTAACAACAAGCTTCCTTCTTGAGTGTCTTTTTTGTTTAACCCTTGACACTATAATATAGTTACTTACATATAACAAAGAAAAGGGAACTGTGACTGTGGGGGATGTACAGTACATCCCCCACAGTGAACTCATTGGTTATAAATCTCATGTTACCCCATGTGCCTGCAACTGTCATTTTTTATTTATTTTGGAAGTATTCTCTGGGCTTGCCTAAGCACACATCTGAATACGTGTTCAAAATAGGTCAAAGCGTTTGGCTGAAAAGTGAGTTTTTGTTATCATACTAGTCTTTAGGCACATGAGACTACTGTTTCCTAAATAGAAAGAACAGTAGTCACATGTGCCCTAAGACTAAATCTAAGAAAATTGCTATATTTTATTAACTACAAGGAGCCCAATCAAGTATTTGATCTCAAAACAGGCAAATATGCAATGTTAAAAAATATTCTCATATTTTTCATGATTAAAAAAGAATCCTGACTTTGAAGTGGGATTCTTCCTGTGATCTAAACATGTCAAAGAAATAGGACCTACTGTTAGATACTTTCCTAAAGTATGTCATACCAATTCAATGTAACCATGGTTATTCTATCCAAATCTTTGTTGAAAGTGTTTCCTTTAGTACAAGAGTTAAACACTTTCTGTTGGCTAGCTAACGTCACCGTTAATGCGACGGCAACATGCTAGCAACGCCCAGAGAAATGACGACTAGCCTACTAACCCGCACCCTGCGTATTAGAGAGCAAACACGTGTAGTCTGTACCCAGAGTAATAATACATCAAAAATATCAATACTTACACCTGACTTGGTGATTGCAAAATAATAAAAATTCTTATTGGGTGAAGGACCTCGCCCGGACGTCTCAAACAACGGCTCTGCTAACAGGTAGGCCATGTCGAAGTGTATGTGTTGTCATGGCAACCGTGCTTTTTCAGTTGGACGGTAAGTGTTGTTTTAACCAAATGGAAAGTACACAAATATGGATTATAATGAATATATGCACCCACAAACCACATTTACCGTTTCTTATCTACAGTTTGCTATAACTCTAATACAACAGCCATGCAAACATGCCTACCTCCATGAGGATTATAGTGCTTAGTGTTGGTGTTTATTCAACCTCATGTTCATCTTTGAGGCTTACTTTGTTAGTGTTGTACTGAGAGAGGTTTCAAGAATCAGCCTACTCTCCTTGAAATATATTAAATGAACAAGATATTAGCTTCAACTAAATAAAATCACTATTATAACCTTCACATAGGTAGGATTAACTGCACAGCTGAGTATGTGTGAGCTGCATTCAGTCACCGGTCTGATGGATAATCTAAGGATTTAGTAATAAAGAGTCAAAATTGTAGTTAAAAATCTTTTAATTTATTTATACATATATTTATATATGTACACATTTACTTACCTATTCTTGTAAAGACAAGAAAAACATTGTCAAATTCATTGTTAGTCATTGGTGGCACAATTGAGACACTAGTACTCCAGAGTCCCAGGCTGATCAAGCAATGTAATAATCCCTAAATGAATCCGTGCTTTTCTCCTGCCTTAATTTAAAGCAAACTGAAGGGAGATCAATATTTCTCCTCTTCCTGTTCTTCAAAAGGCAAAGAAGACAGATGTCAAGGGAGTGTAGTGAATAAAACATAACTAACATTTCATAAATATATATATTTTTAAATGTTGTACATTTGTTTTGTTCAGGCAAGGTCTGGTAAAACTGTCATTCCCTGTCAAGAGGACCAGTCACCCAACAACCATGTGAATAACTACTTCACTTGTTTTGACGCAACCCAACTTGGGTCACACCCACATGAAGTTTACTTAACAGTTTTTCCTTTTGTCTTTACCATATTCATGAAAAATAGTGAATATCAGGAGCAGGAGAGGTTAATTAAGAGTATATTTAACTATTTTAACAATATTTATAGATTATGTTGGGTAACAGGACATACAAATAATCATCTTAAATCCTGCCCTTCTCATCTTTCACCTCCGTTTGTGCTCTAGTAGACATTCCTTGTCCCTTTACCTGGTGGGCTAAAACATCTGAAGTCTGTGCTGGCCTCATATGCAAGGAGCTGCACTTGGTTTCAAACCAAAAAAAGCCCAAACCTTTTTCTTTCTCTACAATTTCACAAATATTGGCAAAATTAATGAAAGGATAAATTATGCATCCCATTCCTCTGCTTAGGATGTTACTCTAACTTAAAAAGATGTGGGTTTGGTTGTTTTAGGTTATAGGCAACTTGTAAATTAATAAAGGACATTTTGCACCTTAGTGCCAGTATAGTTGCAATTATGGTCAAATAAAAAAAAAGAAATCCCTTTTTAAAATGAAATACCTGCATCATCATGGTTTCTCTAAACCAGAGATCGTGGATTTGGATGGACCCCTGTTGATAATCTTAAAGTCTATACCCTTACCTACGGAGATAGTTTGTAGTGAGTTTTTTTCCGCAGAAGGTATGTGTATACTCACCCATGTTAACTCAGTCCTTGTTATACATAACATGTACTTAATTGTGATTACAAATGATGATATGCACAGAGCTTACAGTCATAAAAAAAATAAAAAAAAGCATATAATGTATTGTATATAGTCCAAACAGTACATTTTCTCCCATAACAGTTCCTTAGTCTTCAATATAGTCCTTTGTACTCCTTCATAGTGTTGTAAACTTTTTTTTTATGAAAAAAAAACAAAAAACAAAACGTAAGTCTTTTAAAAGAATGTACTGCCACTACTCGCATGACGGAATGATGCTTTGAATATGTGATGCATGCTGCCCTCTGGTGGCAAAGACTGGAAGTTGTGCTACAGGAAAGGGTTGGTTGAACCCCCTGAAGGGAATGACCCGGCTGGGGCTCCCGCCTGAAATAAGAGAGGGAGTCAGATTTAAAAACGCCAACAGAAAACATTCTGAGACAGTTTTCCGTTCAAATTAAATGTTATACAGAGCAATGTTTTCAGTTAAATCGACCAGTACAATTGTTTTCCTAAACTGCGTTTATTTCCTTCTTTAACCTAAAAAGTTGGGGAAACAAAAGTCAATGCGTGCTCACCATGAAAGGGTTATTGGACATGCCAGGGCCAGCCATGGGCTGCCCAAAGTGCGTCATGGAGGGCTTGTTCTGACCGTAGACTGGGAATGCAGGGCCTGGGGGTGATAACAGGTTGGGTCAGCACTCTCCAGCAGTTAAAGGGTAACTTCCATATTTTTCAATCTGGGGCCTATTTTCCCCCTATTTCTGCAATGGAATCACTCAGGGCAATTCAGCAGGTCAGTGTACGTCCACTAAAAGAGCTTGTTGCGTGTTCTTGCCACTGACAGACTCAGATTGTTATTACAAGAGTCTGAAGACATTATGGAAAGAGCCCTACACAGAAATGAAACGTTTTTCTTTCACTTGATGCTCTGTTTGTTATCGTGTCACGTGACTTCTGGAAGACAACGGTGGAAACGTGAGTGACAGTTGGAGACAGGAGGGCGGGTGCTGTCAGGTTGTTGTGTTGGAGTACAGAAAGTGTCGCTCTGTTTTATCTAAAACATTTTCAATGTCATGTCTGAATATTTATCTGATTTCAGAACTTCTCCTTCAGAGAGACCTGGTTAGACACGATAACGGACAGAGCATCAAGTGAAAGAAAAACGTTTCATTTCTGTGTAGGGCTCTTTCCATAATGTCTTCAGACTCTTGTAATAACAATCTGAGTCTGTCAGTGGCAAGAACACGCAACAAGCTCTTTTAGTGGACGTACACTGACCTGCTGAACTGATAGGATCACAGCTGCAGAGCTCTCAGTAGTAGTTGTTCTCCCCATTAGTATCTTAAACACAAACATGGGAAAATAGGGTCCAGCTTGAAAAATATCTAAGTTACCCTTTAAGCAATGTGTAACAATATTTAAGTGCAACTGTTATATCAACAGGTCAGGCTATATCACTCACTCACTCACTCACACACACACACACACACACACACACACACACACACACACACACACACACACACACACACACACACACACACACACACACACACACACACACACACACACACACACACACACACACACATTATAAAGGAAGTAAGACAGTAAAAGGGAGGGAAAGAAATAGAGCCAAGCCCAGTGAGTCAGTTTGCATTCAGGTGTGAACAAAGCTTTAGTTCATTGTGTTTCTGGTCCAGAGCAGAAACCTAAAGCTTTGTACCCTAAATGCAGCCTTTTATCACTGTGCAGTCGCTGCCCTGACAAGTCACACTTTGAATTTGCTGAAGCATGACTTAAACACAATTCCCAATGCAGATGGCCATCGTGTAGATAAAGATAACAAGCCAAGGAAAATGGTGCATATGACCTAAATCAGTGACAGGTACTGCACAGGTGGAACGGGGTGAGAGGACAGAGGGATGTGGGAGGCCACTAACCATTAGACTGAGGGTGGTAGGCCCCAGGTTGAGGGTAAGGGATGGGAGCCTGGCCAGGGAATTGCTGCTGGAAGTTTCCGCTGAAACTGGTCGGAAGGCAATAGGAAGATGCATTCCCAAAGCCGGCGGGCATGCTCATAGAGCCAGTGCCAAACGAGGCTACGAGACACACGCAGCATGTGTGTACACGAATGCACACGCACACCCAACAACACACAGACACACACACAAGGAGGAGTAAATTCTAGATAATATGGCAAAAGGTACAAAGCTACATGGCAATGTAACTGGGTTACATCAAAGTAACACAGTCTAATAAAAAGAAATGTGTCTTGTCAAATACTCTGAACTTTAAAAGTGCACACACACCTGCAGCTGGAGCTCTGCCATTGGTCTGGAAAGGGTTGGTGGCCATCTCTGGGGCAACGGCTGCGGCAACGAAAGGATTTGTGGATGGGACAGCTGCATGAAATGCACAAGGAAGTGGCAAAATGAGTCTTCAAGCTACGTGCAAAATTGCACAGCTCTAAAAATGTATTTTCATTCTGTATGCATAACTGTAGTAGTAATCACTATTACCACCTCCAAAGCCAGGCTGCATGCTGGGTAACACAGGTGGATTCTGGGCTGGAGATGAACCAAGCACTGGCCCAAATAAATTCCTGTAAAGAAAATGCGAACCTTAAATGTTTTTACATCCGTTTAACACGTGCAGTAGGCATCAATTAAACTAGAACTGAGTCACTGATACTGTAAACATTTTGCCAGATTTTATTTTTAAGCTGTAAAAAGGAGTTCTGCTTCCTTCTAGTAAGAACCATTTCCAGAATTAAACCAATGCTCTCACACCGACGCAAAATCAAACCTCTTTTAAATCACTTCTTAAAGCCCATTTTTATAGACTTGCTTTTATGTGATGTCGTCTTAGTTTGTTTTCTTTTTAATGGGTGCTATAGAAATAAAGTTATTATTATTAGAGTGCAGAGGCACCCTGTGTAGAAAGTTACAATATTACTGTGTGTGTGTGTGTGTGTGTGTGTGTGTCTCTCTCTCACCCTGGCACATTGCTGCCTGAGGTAACAGAGGAGCTGAGCTCGTTGTCCAACTCAGCCAGAGCAGCATAGCGATCCTCTCTGCGGCTCCCGTGGTGGGACTGTGTGGGGACGGCATTAGACATCGACGGAATTGGCACACCTCCCCCTTTTAACAAATTGTGGAGAGAAAAAAATATATTCAAAGTTTAAGTACCGCATGCACTTACACACTCAAATAATAAGAACAAAATGATTAGCTAAATGATTAGGGTGAAAGTGTTATATCTTGTAACAGGTTTTAGGCTAAATGTACACTGGGTGCCTCCGTTCACACTACTTGTCAAATTCATTTGAAATCGAAAGAATGTAGAGGTGTGTTCCCAACATCGCTGACAGCTTAACATGTCTTAAGTGTTCACTGCGCTGAGCATTTGTTTAAAAACCTTTCAAATCTAATGCAGAAATATGCTACCATTAAGTTTCCAACAGTAGTGATGTGATGCACATGCTCTCAACATCTATAGAGCATTGCTGGATACAGAAAGGACTCACCCAGTGGACACAGTGGGTAAGAAATTAATAAGAAAAATACTGAGATGAGGGTGAGTGTGTGAATAGGGGGGGAAAGACAATGGTGGTGAGGGGGGTACCTGATGAAAAGGACTTTGAGGGGGGTGACGTGCTCAGATGGGATGGAATTGCAGTGTTTCCAAATGCATCAAAGTTGGCAAAGTTGGTGTCTGAATTACCCTGAGGTGCTGCAGCCATACACAAGGGAAAATTAACACATACAATGAATGTGGAAACAAAAACCAATGGCAGGGCAATGCATGGGATGGTGACAAACCAAAGGCTACACACGGCATAATATCTGTATTAATCTGAATCCAGTGTCGGAGTGAAATGTTGGACCTTTTGGAGCCTTTATGAGAAGCGATCTTACCGGACTGGCTTGGAAAATGTGCAAAGTTGGCAAAGTTGGTAGAGTTGGACGTTTGAGTGGGTGGAGCAGCAAAGATGTCTCCTCCCAGGTCAGAGAGCAAGTCAAACTTCTTCTC
This sequence comes from Cottoperca gobio, assembly GCF_900634415.1. Classification (NCBI taxonomy): domain Eukaryota; kingdom Metazoa; phylum Chordata; class Actinopteri; order Perciformes; family Bovichtidae; genus Cottoperca; species Cottoperca gobio. The sequence goes on from NC_041371.1 coordinate 21,530,792, forward strand.
CTGAGCAGCGATGTGAGCGTGGGAACGACCTCGCCCCGGAGACTGGGCATTAGCCGAAGAAATAAGAGTTAAAACTTTTCTCTAACCAAATTCCAAAAGACAAGGGCAACTAGAGTCTGAGGGGCAAATTCACAAAGAATGGATTGCGGCCGCTGATAGCATCATGAATTGCGCATCATTTGCACTCGCTCTCTGCCCGGTCTGATTCTCAAAAGACTTTTGCGCTAATGATATTACAGTGCAAAACACACCAAGTAAAGTTCTGCAGCTGAGTGCAATTTGCCCTTTTTTTTTTCGTCTGAGTGCAATGATCCATGTGGCAAAGTATGACCGCCGCGTGTGAATTGAGATGGACACGAGTCAGCTTGAGCCAGAGGTCTTGTCAGGAGTGCCACTTCCATACAAACCTCCCGAAGGAAGAGAGGAAAGCAGAGGAAAGGGGAAAATGTAAGCCCAGGGTTTGGGAAATGAGGGAAGAAATCATTTGTCTAGGCTGTATAAAAACTTTATTTTTCCCTCATGTATTTTCAAAAATGACATGTATTTAGGAGCTTTATAAACCCCTTAGAAATGTTACCCCCAGCTGTCTGAAGAGGCTAATAATTTCACTGTAACTGCATGTTCTCTATCCTGTTTTTTCAATAAGGGCTCATTTGCATTGAAAGGTTTCATATTTGCGTCAAATATATGCAAATTACCTCATTTTAAAACATGTGCAAATTGAGTGGTGCAGGAATGAGTCCTAGAATTAGACGAGTATGTATTTCTGGGCTTTTTTTGGTGTGTCACATTCAAGATCGAGGACGCCCTGGAACGCAGGGTTAGTAAACAACGCTGGTTACTTGGTTTTTCATCTGTTACTTATTCAGTCTCTCTTTCAAATTCAGCGATGATCAGTAAATCACTGTTTCTGTCAATGGAGTGTGGAGGCTTTGAGGAGACGATGTTAATTGTATGTTTTGTACAATAATTAATTATAATAATTGTCCAAATCCCTTTTGATTTTGATTTATTATATTCACTTCAATGCGTGTCACAGGAAAAGGGGCTAAAAGGAGCGTGTGCACCCGGGTGTCATGTTTGCATCACTGCCGATCAGAGCTGGAGACAATAAATACCGTGACAACTGCAGAGTCATTTGTCCCGCGGATGAATTCTGACAGTGACCTTTCCCACTAAAGACAAAAGCAAGATTTTAGTGGGTGGTAGTGGGTTTTCTGTTCATTTAGAAAGGGGCTTTCCACGGTTTATTTTTGTATTATTTGCGCAGATGTCGTGGTTGCAAAAGCCGGGCAATCCTTTTGTCAATTTGCCCCTCAGTGTACATTCTGTTACCTGGCGCAGTGGGGTCTTGTTGAGCTGCAGGGTCTTGAGGGGTTGGACTTCTGGGGTACTGCCAGTGCTGCTGGCTGAGGAGCCAGACACAGAGGCCTGGACACTTGCTACGGCCCGTGCCTGGTCTGGAGGGACATACCTAAGCATCCAGAGGAGAACACCAACACAAATGTAGAGATTTTTCTTTTTTTTTAAAGGGAAAAAACTGATGAATTTCTAAAACTGATCCCATCACTATGCGAGTACAACAAATGGGTAATTGTTCATTTGATTGAGCTGATTTGGATAAAGATAAGTAGAAATGAGGCCGTCCTGCATAAAGCAAAGTGTTTAAAAGTTGCTCTCTTTCCACCAACAATGCAGTAATAGATGAAAGTGACACATGGACAGAGAATGTCGTAGACAATAAAGTGCATGCTATCAAACTAAAACATATGGTTAACCAAATCCATCACTGCAGAGGCAGCACTCAACTGTCAGCACTCTTTTCCCTTGCATCACAGTTGATAGTAAAAAGCCAGCATTACTCAATGACCTGCAGAACTTTACATTTTTAAGCACTCACTTTATCATTTACTACCTTTCCAAGTACATGATTTTAAGCTGTATGTATGCACCCAATACTAAATATTGCTTTATTTAACCAATTCTCCATTTATACAACGTACATCCAAACAACTCTTCCTAAAAACGTATCAAACAAACAAACAGCAAATAAATAAATAAATAAGTTTATGTTACCATCTTTTCTTTTCATATTTTTCTTGAAGGAACTCTTTTACTTTCTGTGGTTCTCGGAAATCTGGAACAACTAATGTCCTGTCGTCATAGAGGCCCAACCAGATGTGTTTACAGACCTTCAGGGGGGGGCAGAGGAATGAGGAGAGTAAGGAGGGGATTGGGGTGGGGGTGGTGGCAAAGCCGGGAGAGAGGTGAGAGAAAGTAAAGGGAAGGGGGAGGGGATGACCAGAAATGGGAGAAAAAAGTGGAGAGAGAGGAATGCCAATAAAGTTGACTATGCAGGGTTCAGAAAAATGCCAAGATGCTTCTTAATCAAAGCCAGAATGACTATAAAAATACTGTTTAACATTGTGAAATATGCTGCTGAGTCCCGAGTTGTAAAGTGTGCACAATACCTCATTGCTGTGTTTCTGTAGGAACTCAATTTCCTGATGTGTGAATGTGGTCATAGAGATGGACTTCACTCTGTGTGGGGGGTTCAGTCCTCGCCTGTGGGTGGAGGAGGTATATGTTAGCTTAAGAACAAGAGAAGCAGGATGCAACCCAATGCTGTTCATGTGACATGAGACGAGAAAACAAAAAGCCCAACCAAAGATGCATTTATAGATCTTCTATCTCCATGTATGAGTTCTGAGTGCAAGAATGAACATTTGACAGACAGACACAATATCAGTCTCACAGTTAGGCCTTTAGTGCTACTTAAACACATTTTAAGACTTTGAGGTTTTGGTTCCAATCTCAAGGAATTGCACATTAATTACCAACATCAAAATAAAGGGCACAAGTCAATTCAGAAATATGTGATTGATTTAATTGCATTAGAAATGACCTTATTAGAAATGGCCAAGAGTGATCACTGTTATTAGTATAGCCAACCAACACACCAATACATCTTTATAGTGTCAGTATAACCTGTTGCCCCAAATACATTTCTTCATGTTTCATTGTTTTAAACATTAAATCAAAGTGAAGGTAATTATGATATTTCAGAAAACAGAAACCCTACTATTAAGTGTGAGTATTAGTAAGTTAAAAGCAAGTTAAAAGAGATGTCTGTCTGTGTAAGACAGCAGCGACGAAGGACACCAAGAGGCCTAATGCAACGCTAGATGACTTTTATTGTGAAACCTGGGCTAGTGTTTGCTATAAGGGATGTCGGTTCTATGGTCTATTCAGACCAAAACACATCCAACCATCACCACCATGAAGGCTTTTGATGGCAGCATCATGCATACCATTACAGAATACAACAAACACACGCACACACACTCTTAAAGTGCAAATATTTTACATACAGCAACACCTTCCCTAATAAGACAAACACATGTAACAGCCACTGACCAATCCCAAGATAAGCAGACATGTCTGCCTCTAAAGGGACTAAAGGGAGTGAGCAGTTAAGATATTGCATAAATCTGGTTGGTTATGATTTCATAACGTTGCTGAGGAATACGTTTCATCAGACAGCAGCTCATACTTCATCTTTCAACTACTTCCGAAGTTGAGAGACCCACCCTGCTCCTTCTTATCTAGTGTGTGTGTGTGTGTGTGTGTGTGTGTGTGTGTGTGTGTGTGTGTGTGTGTGTGTGTGTGTGTGTGTGTGTGTGTGTGTGTGGCATAGTTTCCTCTGTGTCGTTCTGTTTTTAAACAAGATGGTCAAACATTTGACTGTATATATGAACAGTTCCGTTGGGCGTGCTAACCTTGACCACACAGGCATTAAGTTACTGAAAGCACCCTCACACTCTACCTACATGTACGCATAACACCACTTCTTATCACACTGAAGTAAAGCTACAAACAAACCTGCCGACACCACCAAGTCCAACCCAACGGCCGCGGGCAGAACCGACGTGCCTGTCCTGACTTTAACGCTAGCTAACGAGCTAACGGTACCGCCGAGTCAGTTGTGGACCGGACAAATCCATGACGGACTGCGGCGTCTTGTCCTTGCCCTGGTGGACACTGTAAACAATAAAAAACAATACTTTTTCCCAAAAGGAAACTCACAAGATGCCAGAGCAGGTGGTACAGACGAAGGAGCCCACTGTCATGTTGACATAGGTCGGGCCGCGTTGGTCGCAGTCGAAGCATTTCCTATTCGCGGGCAGGCTAGTCATTTCCCGGAGCATCTTCAGATGAGTCTCCTCTTGCTTTCGCTTCGCACTCGTCGCCATGGTTGAAAACAACGGGCTGGTATCACCGGGGAGGAAGTTTGGTCAAGGGACCCGGGAAAGGGCGGGTGTCTTCAGGGGAGACTTGTCGCGGCAGACACCTTTCTGAGAGGTCTGGCCGGAGACTGGGCGACTGACAAACTACTTCTTCTAAGCGAAACAAAAAGTGTGAGACAGACCGGCTTCACACGCACAGGCGCCATCTGTTGGTTTGGAATGTTGCCTTGTGTTTTGATTAAAAGTTACTCGGAAATATTTCATTGAAAAAAAATATAGAAAAGATTCTGCCATCAAATCTTCCCAATCACACTTAAGAACATCACGCAAACAAATATACTTCAACATTATTTTAATACAAAATAAAAATAAAAAGGCAAACAGCATTACATAGAAAACATAGAAAACATCAAGTGCATAATGTATTTAACGTTTTTTCAAAATAATACAAACTTTTCTTCATATGGATTTAAACATCTCACTATCTCTTTTTGCACATGTTACCACTTGCAATGTTTTAAAATTCAAGTCTTTGGTCTCTGTCTTGGCACCCTTTACACAACAGGTGCTCATTGACTATCTGGTGATGAGACATCCCCTGTCTGCAGTGTTGGCTTAGGGGAAGGTCTCCCTGACAGTGATCACACTGTTCTCTTTCTTAGCCATCCACCGCCTGCTCGACTTCTCTTGGTAGCTATGCAGGAAACTGCTGGATACACTGAAGAACTGCTCAGTGAACTGCCTTGTTGCGCACACGGCTGTTAAGACAAGATCAGATTATTGTATTGTCAGTGGGGGGAAGTGCTCCTCCCATGCAGAGACAAAGACTTAGTCAGTGTTTTGAAAGACGCCTGTTTTGGCTTCTTCTAAATTCGGCAGGTGATTAGATTAGAAGGCACTTGGAAGCGCAGTCTTCTCCCTTTGAAAAACCACGATTCAACATGTAAAGCTGCTGCCTCTGAAACTGTTGAAGTTTGTCAATTATTAGTGTACAAGTGTAACGTAAAATCAAAAGACATGGAATACCATTAAGTCACTGACATGGATGTTGAAGATGCTAGATGCTTTCTTATCAGCACAGGAATATAGCATGATGGCTTGTTTAACAAAATCATCTTTTGGCACAGATTCATGATCGGAATCACAGATTTGTCTGTTTAATTTTTTTCAGAATTGTTTGAGATAACTGGACAGGCAGACATCGTTGATAACATCTTCAAACTTGGACAGTGGAATGGTGGAAGCAGCAAGTGGGAGATTGTGGCAGCCTTATTTTGACTTTGGTCTCTTTCTGTTGCTGCTTACAGAGTCTGCAACTTCCACGGGCTGGAGGAAGAAAGAGAGAACTGTGTGTCAACACACCACATTTGGAAATACAGAAGATGAATAGTGATTTTTATTCAGGTCATTACTGACCGCTTGACTGGAGTAGAAACTATGATTGATCCAAACATTTCAAAGGTAATTTTAAAATCGTTTTTAAACGCACAATATGTAATTCTCTGCCACTAGGGGTCTCTCATCCAAACAATACAAAACACGGAGTTTGGTGGCGTCATGAAGTAGCGTGGGATCATAGGAGCTTCCTATAGCTTAAGACAAGTTTAAGAATTAGATTTAAGACTTTTTTTAATGCCACTCGTAATTTAAGACCAACATTACAATAACCAAAATTGAAGAAAACAATCTATTAATTAGAGTTTGGGACAATTTTGCCCAAATGTGTATTGTAAATAAAACATGAGTTTCTTGGTCCAGTTAAAAGTTAAATGATCTACTTCATATGTTGAAGGAAATTGAACAGTAGAGTGGAACACATGGAAAATACCGGTGTTATATTATGAGTGTTGTTGGTTCCGCTATCCTGATCTGCATGACGTTAATGTGAGAGGCATTCGGTTAAATTATTATTATTTTTAAACATTACCAATTATTTTGAGATTTTAAATTGCAATGTCAGAAAATGATAATTTAACAGATTTTTTAATATTTATTTAAGGCATTTTAATAACAATTACATGCCTTCAACTCAATTTAAGACTTTTTTTTAAAACGGTGTTGTCTTCACCACCATTGCAGTCATTACAGTCAGCTTCTCCCGGTTAGGTTTCTTTTATTGTTCAGGAGGTTTTTACCAGGAGCCAGAACAAACGGACACAGTAATCGAAACAACTAGAAACACTGAATAAAGCAGTTTTACAATGTGGCTTAAAACTGGATAAAAAGTAAATTCCTGAGAACCACAACGCTGACGCATGTGCAAAGGAGATACGACGTCATTACAGGCGACCAAGGTTACCTTGATTAAAATGACAGATTTCTCTAGGTTGAAAATTGTTGGAAACATTTGGATAATGTAATTACACAACTCAACAACATAAAATACATAGGTCAAGTTGTTTTTAGACATTTTAAAAGTGGAATATATATATATATATATATATAATATATATATATATATATATATATATATACACATATTATATATATTATAATATATATATATATAATATATCATATAGATAACCTATATATTATCCATATATATTATATCTACATATACATAGATTATATACCCATATCCAATATACTATTATATATATAAATATATAAGATCTCTATATATAATATACATATCTAATATATATATCGTACATCTCTTCTCTCTCTCTCTCTTATCTCTCTCTCGCTTCTCCTCTCTCTACTCCCTCTCTCTCTCTCGCTCACTCCCTCTCTCTCATCTTGCTCCTCCTTCTTGCTCTCTACTACTCTCTCGCTCTCTACCTCTCCTCTATCTATTCCTATCCATCTCTCTATCTATAGAGATACTCCATCTCTCTTACTCTTATCTCTCTCTCTCTCTCTTACCCTCTATCCTTCTCTCTATCATCTCTCTCTCTCTCTATCTCTCTCTCTCTATCTCTCTCTCTCTCTTCTATCTCCCTCTCTCTAGATTCCCACTTTCCCCCCCCTGTCCTCCCCCCCCCTTGACCTAATATATATATATATATATATATCTATACATATATATTAAATATATATATCTTATATATAGATATCTATCCTATCTCATTCTACACATATATCTATTATACACTACAACCTCTATATATATATATACATACTAACATATATTCTATATATATATCCATCTACCATATAATATATATCTACTAGATCTATCAATATAACATATACCTTATCCATATATATATATACACATCTCTATATATCCTATATATATATACATATACCACATATATATATATAACACCATAATATGTATAGATCTCATAAATATACATATACATATATCTATATTATCTAATCATATATATATATATATATATATATATACCATACCATCTCATTATATATATATATATATAATATACCACATATATATATATTCTATCTAGTCTATAATATATATATATATATTAGATATCTATCATATACCCTCCATATCCCATATAATAGCTCCTCCCTCCTCTCTCTCTACTCCTCTCTCCCCCTCCCCTCATCTCTCTCTCTCTTCCTCTCTCTCTCGCCTCTCCTCTCTCTCTCCCCCTATCTCCCGCTTCCTCTCTCTCGCTCCATCTCTCTGCTCCATCTCCTCTCTCTCTCTCATCCTTCTACTCTCTCTCTCTCTTCTCTCTAGCTCTCCCCACGCTCGCTCATCTCCTATCTCCTCTCTCTCTCCTCCTCCCTCTCTCTCTCTTCCCTCTTCTCTCTCTCTGTATCTGCACTCCCCTCTCCCTCTATCTCTCTTCTATACCTCTCTTCTCTATTCTCCCTATCTCCACTCTCTATCTATATATATCATCTCTCATACCTCTATGTGTCTATATCTCTATATACCTCTACATATCTAACTACTACTCTATCTATATAATATATCTACCTGTCCTATATCCCCATCTCTACTATCTATCTATATATCACTACCAGTAATAATACATACCATAATCAATAAATCTATCTATTATACCTATATACATATTATAATAACAATATATCTTCCATATCCATATATATAATATCTCTGTATTATATATATACTCATATTGTTCTCTCTGCTGTCACCTCCTCTCTCTCTCCTGTCCTCTGTCCTCTCTCGTGTCTCTCATCGCTCGCTCTTCCTCGTCCTCTGTCCGCTCTCTCTGTTGTCCCCCTCTCATGTTTCTCTCATCCTCTCCTTCTCTTCTCTCTCCTTCTCCCTCTCTCTCTCTCTCTCTCTCCTCCTCTCCTCTCCCTCTCTCTCTCCTCTCCTCCTCCTCCCCTCTTCCATCTCTCCTGTCCTCTCCTCTCTCTCTCCTCTATCTCTCTCCTCCTTTTCTCTCTCCTCTATCTCTCTCTCTCTCTCCTTCTCTCTCTCTCTCTCTCCCTCTCGGTCTCTTCTCTCCTCCCTTCCTCTACTCTATGTCTCTCCTCTCTCCGCGCTCTCTAGTCCTGTCCGCTCTCTTCTTCTCCCCTCTCCTTCCTCTCTCTCTCAGTACTGTCTCATCTCTCTCTATCTCTCTACTCCTCTCTACTTCTCCTGTCTGTCTCTCTGATCTGTTCTCTCACCTATCTCTTGTTCTGTCTCTCTCTCTCCTGTCCTGTCTCTCTCGCTCTCTCTCTGTTATGTCCCTCTCTCTCTCTTCTCCCTGTCGGTCCTCTCTTCCCTCCCTTCTCCCTGTCTGGTCCTCTCTCATCTCTCTCGCACCTCCTCTGTCCTGCTCTCCTCGCCGTTTCTCTCTATCTCTCTCTCTTCTACTCCCTCTTCTCTCTCGCATCTCTTCTGTTCTCATATATGTGGTAATGGATCCATACATACGTCCTTAATTCTATCTCGCTATCCTCTCTCTGTGTACCACTCTCATATGTTGTCTGTATACCCACTCCATTCCTCTTCTTCTCTCTCTCCTCCCTCCCTCTCTCCGCTCCCTCTCCATCCCCCGCTTCTCTCCTCTCTTCGCTCCTCCCTCCTCTCTCTCTCTCCCTTCTCCCCTCTCTCCACCTCCATCATCTCTCTCTCTCTCTACCTCCCATCTCTCTCTAATCTCTCCTCTCTCTCTCCTCCATCTCTCGTCTCTCTTCTATCATCCTCTCTCCCTCCCTCTCTCTCCCCTCTCTATCCTCCCTCCGCCACTCTCTGCTCTCCATTCTCTCCCTCTCTCTCTCCCTCTCCTCTCTCTCTCTCTCTCTCTCTCTCTCTCTCTCTCCCTCTCTCCTCTCCTCCCCTCCCTATCTCTCTATTTACCTCCTCTCTCTCCTCTTCTCTCTCTCTTATCTATGTCGTTCCCTCATCTCTCTCTCTATCTCTCGTCTCTAGTCTATCTCTATCTCTCCCTATCTCTCTATATCCATACCTCTATCTCTCTCTCTATATATATATATATATATATATATATATATATAAAACATACATATATATATATATATACATATACATATATACATATACATATATAATATACATATATATTATATATATATATATATATATATACACCAATGAAAACATAGTTAGAATATTCTATTCCATTTCTGCTTATAGAGCCCTCTAAATACTACACACTGCTCCTTTAAGTTAATTAAATCATAAATGTTAAATGTATTTTGTAAAAGATTGTTGTGTTATGATTACCTGCTCCCTCTTTCTGGTAACTCTAAAGAAGTCCTCCATGCGAGTCTGCTTGCTACATCCTGCTGCCCTCTCCTTTTCCCTCTCCTCCCGCTTGCTTTCTCGTGTCTGACGGAACTTCTCCATTCGACGACGGACCCTGTCCTCCCTAGAAACATATGGACACGTATATAGTCATAACTGTCTTTGAAAGAGATGGAGAAGCATGTGAAATGAAAGCGACGTACTTAACGTATTTGACGTGGCAGAGGAGCCTAACCAAGGCTTCTTCATCTGGCTCAGTCCAGGTGAGTTCAGGAGCCACTGTTTGTGATGCATCCAAGAATATCTTTCGTGCTTCTTTGTACTTCCAGAAATGTGGCACAGGATGGGTCTGAAGGGCAGCAGATATGAGTGTCTTATCAGATCTTACACCTTTTTGTAAAGCAACATACAGAATGAAAAACAAAGACTACTAGTTGTCCAGCTAGTACCTGTCTGTTGATATGCAAAACCACATTCTCAATAGTACGGTGCTTCTGGATCAGAGTCAGAGCTCTCTTAGGACCCAAACCCGCTATCTTGTCACAGTAGTCACAGCCCAACAGAATACACATGTCGACAAACTGGTGGAGGAAAAATACAGAAGCAGAAAAGTTAGAGGACTTATTGTTTTATTTCAGCGGTACAAATGATGACATTCTATACTTTCAAAGACGTCTTTAAAGTTTCAGTCTCACCTCCTCGTGGCTAATTTGAAGATTCTCTAACAGCTTAGGTAAAGAATATTCAACGACTTCACTGTGAAGAAGAAGAAGAAGAAGAAGAAGAAGAAGAAGAAGAAGAAGAAGAAGAAGAAGAAGAAGAAGAAGAAGAAGATTAGATCAGTTCAGAAGTCAGTCCCACCTTCAGTTAAAGTGATGGATTTGGCATCGATGGGGGCATGACGACCATCATCTACAGCAGCTAATACACTGACTCTGGATAAGTACCTCGTACAACCCCACTTCAAGACATCCAAACGATCCCTTTAAGCCGCAGCTCAACATGACAAACATGTGGAACTACCCACAACAGAAGAAAACACGATGACAGGATGATGTCTGACAACAGGATTCACAGACAGCAGCTTAAGACACTTTATGTCAAAAGCTACAATGAATCCATAGCTGTTCTCTAAAGTCTTAAACGTCAGAGGTTCTGAAGAGAACTTAAATGCACCAGAACCAGAAAACTTTAGAAGAAGAGCGTAACTTTAGCAAAAATATATCTGAGCATACAAAGCATGTAAGGCAAATGCATTTAACGGCGTAAATATCTACGGAATACTTTGGAAACTTGCCAGCATGAATGTGTATTATACTAAGGAATGGGTTGAACAGAAAACACTAGTACAATCCTTTAAGCTACACATGATTTGCACAGTTCTCACCTGTCCCTCTTGGCGTTCAGCTGGCGAATGAGAATATTGGCTCCAAACGGCAGTGTGTCCATGTCCTCTGATGCTACAGCGTCCACAGCCCCCTCCCTCACCAGCCGGGCACACAGCGCCTCAGCATCCCCTGGAGCCTGGAGCACAAGACAGAGTGAAAGAGAGGGAGAGAAATATTTAAATGCATTAAGTGAGGGAAGAAAGGAAGCGACAAAGAGAGAAGTATGAACAAATATGTTTAGCAGGTCATACCTGGATGACAGGTACACCCAGAAGCTTCAGGAGCTGGAGACAGTCTCTGGTCTGGGATGATGCTGCATGGAGCACAAGAGTAAAGGTTCACTTGAGGTGTATATTTCTCCAGAATGTAATGAATTCTATAACTAAGAACTTCAAAACCAGGGGCCGGCTGCACAGAACACTAGTGAGTTAAGATTTCTACTCCGTAAGGTTTCCTTAAAGTGTTCACTTAAGTATTTATGGATTTCTCCTTATCTTGAATTTATACTTAAGGAATCCCTGAAAGTTAGTAAAACCATTGCACTAAAGACCTAAGAAACCAAAATAAGGAAAAACTTCCATCTACGTTGGAACATGGCCGAGTTTATGGTGATTAAATGCAGAAAATAAACGCATCCTGAGAAGTGTGTTCTGCAACTGAGAGAACCAAAAGGATACGCTTAACGATGAGCAATTGATTTTACACAACAGATCTAACCTTCAATGTATGATTAGTTCGAGACAAATTTGGTTTTCTTGTCTTCTGCCATTTCTTTTTGCTATCTAAAGGTTTTTCACTTTGTGAGACGATAACAGGTATCACAAGCGCAAGTGCAAGCAAACAAAGGGTCTCCATGGAAACTGTAAAGTTTTACACCTGTAAAATCTTTCAATGCAGTAAATGCCTTAAGTTTTCTGTGTGTGTGTGTGTGTGTGTGTGTGTGTGTGTCTCACTCAGTGCAGATGTACCTGTGTGTGTGTGTGTGGTTCTCACTTTGTGCAGATGTACGTGTGTGTGTGTGTGTGTGTATGTATGTGTGTGTGTGTGTGTGTGTGTGTGGCTCTCACTCTGTGCAGATGTACCTGTGTGCGTGTGTGTGTGTCTCTCTCACTCTGTGCAGATGTACGTGTGTGTGTGTGTGTGTGTGTGGCTCTCACTCTGTGCAGATGTATGTGTGTGTGTGTGTGTGTGTGTGGCTCTCACTCTGTGCAGATGTACGTGTGTGTGTGTGTGTGTGTGTGTGGCTCTCACTCTGTGCAGATGTACCTGTGTGCGTGTGTGTGTGTGTGTGTGTGTGTGTGGCTCTCACTCTGTGCAGATGTACCTGTGTGTGTGTGCGTGTGTGTGTGTGGTTCTCCCTCTGTGCAGATGTACCTGTGCCTGTGCAGTTGGTGGAGCTCCAACCAGCTGTTTCAGCTCGCTTCTCAAGCTGCAGGAAAGACAGGAGTTTCGATTAGCCCTGTGAGAGTCATCTGTATCACACAACAGCTGTTAGCTGGTCCATTGTATTCACTTCCTTGTTTTAAATATTTTCTTCAATCAACACATGTAAGGAGGATATGTTTAGTATCAAGTTGTGTGAAAAGAAACAAAGGTGTCCCTTACAACAGCTTTCTTTTCCTCGGGAGGCTTCCCGTCAAACACAAAGACTGGCTTTATGTCATGTTCCAGGAAGGTTAGCGTGCGGAAGAAGAGACCCGTCAGAGGGCTACAGACAGGAAATAAAGGACATTTCACACAAAAAATGTTTTAAAAACCTGCACATTGTTAAACATATTATTTGTAACTTTTGCTGAGAGTGTCGGAGAGGTGTTGAGTCAACGCTATGGCTGTAGTTTGTGGTGTTGTGTTGGATTGCAAATTTTCATAAGATGTTTCTAATATTTTTCCTCAAATGCAAATGAGATGATAAAGATACTAGAAACCACGACAAATTGCAACCTAAAAAAAGTACAAATTAAGTCAACAAACACCTAAAGTGCAGTATATTTAGAGTAAGCAATGTTATTGCAGAGCTACTATATTGGAGAGCCTTGCTTCTCACAGGTATTTCTAATGTTCTGGACACTCGATAAACTGGGATGTAAATGGAGAATCAATATATACAATTTGCTTGTCAGATAAAGTAGACTGTTCCTCCATTTCAGCATTAAGGAGCTCACCTTAGTGCAGGCGTCACTGCACGGAACTGGTTCATAACAATGGAGGTATCCAGTGCGATTACTTTCCCTGTGGGATGTAACACAGCACCAGCATCAGCAGCACATTACACTACAATGTACATTTAGTTAGAACGGGTTTGTCTTGTTATCATGCCCTTTTACCAAGAGGTCAGACTTCACTGCTGTATTTAGTAAAGTACAGGACTTATTCCATGATATACTGTTACTTCTGTCTAACACATTTATTTCACTATATTTCCGATGAAAGTATTCATATTCATTCAAATAACAATACAAACAATGTCATTGTACTTACTTTATATGGCAGTGGTTTATGGTTGTCAGATTACTTAAGTATTCAAAAGATCTTGTATCATTAACTAAAATATATAAAGTACCTAAGTATTGTCAGGAAAATTAGTAAAAGTATTCATTATGCAGAATGGCTCTTATCAGTGTTATACATTTACATACACAGATATGACTTGATCTGATGCAGTCATATACATTAGCAGTCATTTCATATCGCGACGGACATGTTGTGATGTAATGTTACTTTTAAGAGGTGTTGTGTGGCAGACTGCTATGTAGCTAAGCTAACTAGTCAGGTCAGGCTAATGTTAGCTTTGTTATCAATCGCCGTTTGATACGACAAAGATTGACCGTGCTAGTAAACAAAGAGATGGGGATCAGGTCATTACCCGTGTAGTCGCTGATGTCCTTATGAGAAACAGCACCGGGAGCACTCATCCGGATCAGATCGGACAGTTTGGTGATGCCCATTGTGTAGAGAGCACCACTGCTGCGGTTTGATCAACACTCCCGTAGACGACGAGACAAACTGTGAGGGTTGAGTTTGATCCAAATTAATTCCCGTTTGTTGAGGATCGTTGGTCGTACTAATAGACGACGGAGTTTTACTTAAACTACAGCGATGTCCGGTTAAAATCCCTGGAACATCTTCCCCGTGTTGCACACAGCAGGGCACTAGGGGTCAGCATTGCTAAGAAACAAACAAACATGGCTCTGGAGGAAATTAACATCCATCATTTATTGCAGCAAAAATATTAACAAACAATGAATGTATGCATATATTACAAAGGAAGTGAAATATTTAACTGAAGTAATATGCTTAACAGGAACACAACATGTTGTTGGTGCCTCTACATTGCATGGGATAAATAAACCTCCATGAAATACATACTCATTTCTTTATTGAAACTTATTTTATATACACAGCCATCTATTACACACGATCATACAGACAGTAGTTCTAAGATTTACATCACACTGTATGATGAATGAAACCACATACTCCATGCTTTTAGTCTTGTAGGTAACTTGGTGGAAAAATAAGAGTGGTCAAATTCTCAAAAAACAACAACCTGAAACTGCATGGAGAAACATCACTGCACAGATAATACCCTTAGTACCCTTAGTACCCTGGCCTTAGTATTTGTGTTGAAACAAAAAAAACATCCAGGACGAACTACAACATTTACAACAATAGCTTGTTTGAGTAATGTACACAAATGTTTTGGGTTCAGTATTCTAAGGACCTCCAGGGAAAATGTTATGGCATCTCTAGATTTAGTCATCTTACTTTGACACTTTGAGAATTTTTTGACAAAACGGATGAACCTTAATTTCAAACAGACCGGTCAGGTCTGAGGCTTAGTCCTGTAACTAGTTCCCAAAACATCTGTCGCTTAAGTAAATCCTTGTTTCCCCCTCGTTCTTCTCCTGAAGCTAAAAAAAGTACAGTTTACACATTTAGTTTACTCTCTCAAAGATGAATGATGCTAGGCATCCTTGTAACATCTGTTGTGGCTGTGCAAAATATATATCAAGCTTAAAAAGGTGCAATCAGTAGTATTTGCACAAAATAACTATAATGCATCAGTGAGGCTTTGTCATTTTGCCAGGCACTCCTTGCTTTGGTCCACATGTATGTATGTATGTATGTATGTATGTATGTATGTATGTATGTATGTATGTATGTATGTATGTATGTATGTATGTATGTGTATATATATATATATCTATATATATATAGATATAGATATAGATAGAGATAGAGATAGAGATAGTACAGATGTATATTATCTGTACCACACTTGGTTTCCCCTACGCACAAGTGCAAGGCTGTAACGAATGTCTGTCACCATATTTAATGATGCAGTCAGGCACCCTAAAAAAGGGAAACTTGTATAAATGTAATTTATGCTGCTTGACCGCCCTGATAATCCTGATGGGCGCCTCCCTTTGTGTCGCTGGAGTTATTAGAAATATTTGGATCACACGATTGGGAAACAATCCTTCACAGCCACCACCGGAATCCAATTTCTACAAATTAGGGAAACTCCTAACAATTATTTTCCAGATTAGTCGTTTGGTCTATAAAGTATCAGAATAATATTCTCAAAGTCCAAAGTATTGTCTTTAATGTCTGTTTAATGTTTTGATTTAGAATTTGAATGTCAACATTAATGAATGAAGCTTCAAACTATTGGGTACAGCTGACACCAGGGAACATCAGTGCAGTGTTTGAGGCGGAGAAAGCCTCAGACTCAAACCTCAACACTGATTCAGAGTTGACATTATATTAGTCGGACAGGAACCTGTCGTAGCTAGTTTTAGCCCAGTAAGGTAACTAGTGTTGGTCGTGGTTGCAACATAGCTACCCTCAGCTCACCACATCCAAGCAGTTGCTAACATCCAGCTGTAGTGTCATTGTGCTTTGTCTGGCTTCTTGTTTGCCAGTTTATGCAGTAATTAAATACATACATAAATATTTGCATGTGAGATATGCTAACTTTAGGTTTAGCTCCAGCTCTAGTGGTTTGTAAACTTTTGTTATGTTTTACTGTCTAGGGTCCATGTTTGAAATTTGCAAGTGAAATCCCGAATTAGCTGCAGAAGGATTGTGGTGGAGGACATTTGTTAATGTAGTTGTAGTGTCCTGTGGTAAAGACTCGTACTGTAATTCAATGGTTGCACCTTTAACAAGGAATTGCTTTGGCTTCCAGTGTTTTGGGAGACTGAGTCTTGTCCAATCTTAGCGACGGAACCAGATCCAGGTGTTAATGAGCCAGAATGCCACCGTGGCAGAATACAGGATCACCTCTCGCTTGGAGCGTTCTTTGTTTTCTTCCTCCAGCAGCTGCAGACGCCGGTTCAACTTCACAATCTGAAGGACCACAAGAACATTTATTCTTCACTTCAACAAAAAGGTGAGAACACTACTTGTGCTGCGCCTGGGTACGGTTACACAGAGGATTGCCACTATTTGGTTTTCAATTTCAGTTTAAAGCATACAATACGATGTCAAAAGCAGAACATAAGTGACCACATCAACATCAGACACGAGGAACCTTCCTTTTGATTTTTCATGAGATTGTGTGTTTTGAAATAACAACACATCTAAAGTTACATAAAGCCACAAAACTACAGCACCAACAGGTGAACAATACAATTAGTTTAAAAATGTAATGTAGATGTAATTAGTACTTGGATCTCTTTTAGTTTGTTTACATCCGAGTAGCTAGAAATGCCAGTTGTATCTCATCACTGGCTGCTTTGCAAGCATCCTTTGTGAGCAGCCTGATAGGGGAAACATGTGTCAGCATGCCTTCACTGTACCATATCAGTTGTAAACTGTAAACCTAAAAATAGGAGAAAATGCTCACTCACTTCACAACAGGCAGATTATGTACCAGAGCAGTGGAGAAGCATATGAATCACTTATCAGTCTCACAGGAAGTCATGTAGGCGTGTGAGACATATTACCTGTCGTCTTAGTGAGGAGGCGTCCACTAAGCCCGACTCATCAGGGTTTATATCCAGGGCCAGCTCCAGATGTGTCCTGTGGAGTTCAAAATATCTCAATTTAGAATGATTACAACAGGGACATATTTAAAATGAGTCTGCACAGCTAAAGAGACCATCCTGAATGGGAACACAGTTCCCAACACAAATAAGGTTGCTGCACCAGAATGCTGATGACAAAGACACGCGTCACATTCGTAACCCCGACAACTTCAGGTACCTCCACTAACACAGCGCTTCTGGCTCACAGAGAACTATTATAAAGAGCTATTTGCAACATATCGAGTTATTTTTAGCCTAAATATTCTATATTCAAAAGATAACCGAGTCAAAGCCGACCAGCGCGCACCTGCCCATCCACATGATGTCCGAAATTAGAACGAGCTGTGTGAACCGTCACAAGGTAAGCTCCTGCAGTTACACTTCAAACAAAACCATTCGGCCAAACATATTGAAATATGCCAATTCTGATATGTTCACATTCAAAAGCCTATCAATGTTGTTTAATATCCAACCAGAATACGGGTAAATCCAGCACCCGGACCTGCCCCACAAACCACCACGTGTTTGCATTGTAGCACAATTGTCAGGACTGTGTGTGCGCTCTCAAATAGATCTTAAAATGTCCTCATTAAGTTTCTTAGAAATGTAGCTCCAGGACTAGTAGACTGTTCTGAGAACTGATGAGAGTGACTTCTGAGAGGGACAAAGGAAAGAGAATCACCTGCGGTGGCTGTCGTCCAGCACCTCAATGACCTGGTGGTACGCCCGGCGTGTTGTTGACTGGAGATAAGACATGAACCCCGCAGCTGTAAACAGGTTGATGTTCGCATCCTCAGGGGAACAGAGGGGGGGACACAACCGGACTGGGGGGGCAGAAGGGGAAGGGGTTACACTGGCAGAGAGGTGAATGGGGAGAAATGGTAAAGAAATAAGATATTTTTTAAACAAACCAAGAGTGAAATAAAAACAACAGAACACATTCAGAATGAAAAGGTGAAGCCGTGAGGTAACATATCTCAGCTGTGTGCTTACCTTATATCACCTCTGACAATCTGACTGCTGAGGCGGCCAGGTATGTTCTCACTCGCACTGCGTTCCCTTCGAGATCGAGCGTGAAAGTGAGCCTATGAACGATACAAGGATTTTAAATTGTGTAAGGCTCACATGAAA
The DNA here is from genome assembly GCF_900634415.1 of Cottoperca gobio. NCBI lineage: Eukaryota > Metazoa > Chordata > Actinopteri > Perciformes > Bovichtidae > Cottoperca > Cottoperca gobio. Next base: position 21,549,243 of record NC_041371.1, read on the forward strand.
TATTTATAACAATTAATAACAATGTTTTATTTAACATGAGTTTCCCACATTACAAATACAAAACTCTGTACACTGGCTGGAGACACATCTACTCTTTCTCTCTACTTCAGAGATTCTGGATTCCCGGCTCCTCCAGTCCGCATGCCAAAGTGTCTTTAAGCAAGATACTGAACCCCAAACTTCTCCCGAAGGCATTAAATGATGAGCAGTTTCGCACCTTCTATGGCAGCCCTGCCAGAGTGTGTGTGAATGGGTAAATGTTGGCATGTAGTGTAAAAGTGCTTTATAAACACATTTTACAGGGATAAAAAGGATGAAAACGTACTGCCTGGCTGGGATTGCTTTGTGAAGCGGCAGTTTGTTCAGTTTCAAGGGAGTCCAGTGGCTGCTCTGTAAGAGTGAGGATACGCGGTGGGGCCTTCATGTTCAAGAGGTCCATGGCAGGGACCGACTGAATCAGGTCCAAGTCTCGAGGACGAGAAAAGTCACCTGTGGAGGAAGTGAGGAGGAGAGGGACAGTTAATGAAAAATGCAAACAGTGTGTTGACCTTAGAGCACTTTTCAGCTTCTCCTTTCAGTCTTGTCCTCACCTGCTACGATGATCCTCTCTGGCACCTGCATCAGGGTTGTGTGAATAGGCAGGGGCTGCTGAAGTGACAGTGACCCTGTCTGGTTTCCTGAGACCACCTTGAGGGTCTCGGGGATTCGCATGCGCTGGCTGATGCCCTCTGTGTACTCCATCTCATAATGGATGCGGTTCATCTCAGCCACCTCTGCAGAGGGGGAGGTGAATGGCCCACTCATCTGGCCTGTAGACACAATTGGGAGGAAATGGAAAACCTTAAACATAATACTCAACAAATAAAAAGTTAAGACTGGAGTGCAAGTTAGAGTGTAAACATTTAAGCTGCCTGCAATGTCATCCTGGTTTTTTGTGAGAATAGTTGAAAGCAGTATCATTATGACGAATTTAAAATGTCAATTAGTGTTGCTAAATTGTCTGAGTGGCTAAAGGGCATGTCCCGTAGAGGAACTAAATATAAGCCCGACGACAAGGTGGATGGTAGGGGGTGTATCAGCTCAAACTAATACATCATATATTTCACGTTGTGTTGCATGAAATGACATAAGACTGACATGAGGTGTAGCTGTTGTTGTCACGTGGCCTCAATGTCACTGAATGAAAATCCACACAAGACGCCATGTCTAGCATGTAGCTAATATCTAGCTAATGTTACTAGTATGTTTAGCATTAGCTAACGTTATCTTTACCCCAACACGTTCGCTAAGCAGTGCGTTACAACCCTGACTGACCGCAGTAGTAGACTTGCTAAGCAGATTGCTAAACTAGGCTTTATATTATATGGCTACTTACCGGTATGGTTTTAGCACCGGGGGTTAAAATGTCATGTGCAAAAATGCTACTTTCTTTATTATTAGCAGCATCAACCGGAACGGACGACGAGTGAAACCGAGAAACACACCGCTTCAAGCTAGTGTGTACAACCGCCAGTAATAACTAGTGTGTGTGTCCGCTGGGGCGGAGCTTATGAGCTACACTTTTAGTCCAACCGAGCCGCAGCAGCGGGCGGCACCCAGAACAGAAAACGAGCGCACTCAATTATCACACTCAAATGAGTTGCTTCACATACAATGCTTATGCAATTGGCCAGGTTAATACAAACAAAAACAATATCATTGTATTGTTTATAATAATAATTCAATATTCTTCTGGTATTTAGATTTGTTTGCCATTAACACAGAATGTAATTATCGTATTCCAACTCTAATTCAATTTGAATGACTAATGGAAATAGCAACAATTCCTTACTTGCAGAGAGAACACAGTTTTCATAGTTTTTCCTGACCGTTTATAAGAAACAATACAATCCAGCTTAAAATTGAAAATTAAAATTATTACTTTTTTCGTCATGAAAATCAGTTTTACGCAAATGGGACTTAGTTCTATTTCTAGAAAACAAAAGAAATGGCTGACTCCAATAAGAGAAAGAGTCACAAAGGAAAAAGTAACAAACTTGGGCTCGCTCCATTAGCACAATTAAAATTCTAAATGCATTTTACAGTTATGATTGTTTGACGGTCTGCTTTCATTATGATGATGTGACAGAGATGAAGAAGCTAACATAAATACATACCATGATAAAACATTAGATGTAAAATAAGAATAAGATGTAGGATGTAGGTGTTAGTGGGTCACTCTTTCATAGTTCAATCAATGTGCATGCACATGGTTCACTACCTGTACATTTATAGAGCGCCAGAGTAAGAAATCCACAGCAGAGGGCATTTACTGGGCTGGTGCAAATACAGTACAGATATTTTTCAAGCTAATGTAATGCTAATGTACATGGGCCACCCCACTGCCCATTTGCATTATGCACTGTGCATGTGCTTAAATCAATGTCATTATAGCTTGTTTACAGGGCATTTACAGTCTCTTATGAGATGAGAGGACCACTCAGATAAAGGCATACTGAAATCATATGTTGCTGAGTAGGACAAAATCCAACCAATGGCTGTCTGCTGAAATACAACGTGGCCTCAGGTTTGCCAGTTACTCTGCTTTAAATCGTTCGAACACAAATGATCAGAAACACAATGTAGTTACAGTTTCTTTAGTTTAATTGAATTAAAAATATTTTAGTATCTTAGTATTGACAGAACTTAAAAGGGCCTTAAAACTTTGACGCATTATATATGACTTAATGTAGGTCTATATATAGTATATATTTATCAGTGATGGAAGTATTCCATTGTATTGTATTTCATATACGCATTATATGTTTTTATATTCATCTACAAAGTAACTAATTAAATGAATGTAGTGGAGTAAAAATAACAATATTTCCCTTTGAACAGTAGTGGAGTAGAAGTAGAAAGTAGCATCAGATAAAATACTCAAGTAAAGTACAGATATTTCAGTTAATGTACTTAGTTACTTTCCGCCATTGATATTTATAAAGTGGGAATGTCTGTGGCAGCATCTACATAAAATTGTTTTTCAGGTATTTGAGCCTAACAGTTTAGAAATACAACTCCCACAATCCCACCTTCCTCAATCCCAATGCGCATGCGTCCTCCGGCTGGGCCATTATTTTGTCCTCCTCAAGCTTCAAATGAACAACAGGCTAAGCGTTCCTTGAAATGAATTAAATATTTATAGGCGGAAGGAGCATTTCATCTTCTTGTTCATCACTGCCAACATAAATGGAGTCACTCGGTCAATAGCTTGTTGTCTCGCCGGGCTCTTCAGTCCTCCGTTGGACTAGGAGGCCGAAAACAGAGCGCGGAGTGACAGCCCCGTTAAAGCCAGCAGATTGGGTGTTTATCTAGCTGGCTAGCCACCTAGCTAGCTTCCTAGACAGCTAAGAGGGGAGAAAAAACTCGAAAGGACCATTTGATAAGCTCGGAAAGAGAGAGCTGTGGCTGTCCCTGTCCCGTCCAACCTGCAGAGGGGATGGCACACCTTCGAGACATGCAAAACCAGGTACAGAAATTCTCTTTTCACCAACTGTCACCTCCCTTCTTCTTGTCCAAGACAAGACGAACCCCCATGACTGTCAGGCTTTCCATGAGTAGGTGGGAGGGGGTCTAAGCCATCAATGCAAGGTGATAAAAGCCTATACACACAAATATGAATTATTTTATTTTTCATCTCCTTGCCATTGTCAGTATCAGGTGAAACAATGCCAAAGCTAGCAACAAGCAGACAAGAACATGCAATTAGAAACTCTACATTTTATGACAATATTTGCAATATTTTAAAAGTCTCCATTGTTTTAGACTTACACTTAAAATATTTGAGGTGTAATGACTTCTTTAAGTGCCTCCTCTCCTACTCAGTCAAATCATCTCTCATTTCCTGCTGTTGTGGAGAGAAACCATTGAACTTTCAAGTGTCATTCCTCTTGAATTACATGCTGGCACAAAGTTTGATCTAAAGTCCAGTAATTATACGGACTTTGACTGAATTGATGGGCCCTCATGTCACATAGGGCTGTGCGATATATATGGAGAAAATCAGTTATCACAATATGTTGACCAGTAACCTCTGTGGATATTGTACAGTTGACCATCGGTGCTTTCACAAAATATTTATATAGTGAGAAATCTAATAAATAATCATCATAATGTGGGTATAATGTATAAGTGGGTAAAGGTGAATAATAGAACAGCTGGAACAGTCGAGTAAGTTCAGAACATTACATCACTTTACTGTCATGCAGCTTTTAAAACCATGAAAAGACGACACTCACACCATATTACAAAATCCAGATCTGAGACGATGTCTAGTCTCATATCACGATATCGATATGATATCAATATACTGCCCAGACCTCACATCTAATTAATCTTTTATAAAAGAGCATTCATATGAGACACAAGGGGTTTGCTCTTGTGCTGTTCAAGTGCTTGGCAATAGACAAACACGCTCCTATAGATACACACAAATAGATCTGCAGTCATCATGACAAACACTTAATAATTCAATGCTTTCTTTGCTGTCGCTGGATCAGAATACCCGGTTGGACCCTGAGGAGTACTTCACCAAGCAGGAGCGGATTGGGAAGGGTTCCTTCGGGGAGGTCTACAAAGGCATCAACAACCGCACAAAGGAGGTGGTGGCGATTAAAATTATAGATCTGGAGGAGGCAGAGGACGAGATCGAAGACATTCAACAGGAGATAACAGTGCTGAGCCAGTGTGATAGCCCTTTTGTTACCAAGTATTATGGATCATACCTGATGGTGAGCTGGTAACACAAATAACAAAGCGATACATGCACAGATTATTTCCAGTTATCAACATGAAGATGCTTCGAGACGCATACAAGACCTTTAAATGTCTTTCATTTCCCTCTCAGGGGACCAAGCTGTGGATTATCATGGAGTATTTAGGTGGAGGATCTGCTCTGGATCTGGTAAGAAGATTTATATTTTCATATGTCTTACAAAGTGGCACTTTTTATACTTCAGAAACAAACAATGTCCTGTTCTCCGATCGTTCTCCTCACTGCCACCTTTTTCATTTGTTCCTTCTCCAAGCTCCGTCCAGGGCCTCTTGAAGAGACTTACATTGCTACTATACTGAGGGAAATACTGAAGGGGCTGGAGTATCTGCACTCTGAAAGGAAGATCCACAGAGATATCAAAGGTAATAAATCTTCATGCTTTTTATTATTGAGTGTCTTTTAGATATGATTCTATATTATTGAATAGTCCTGGTACAAAGCCAGATATCATGCTCATAATCTAGAGTAGGGTTGTCACGATATATACGTGATATTTTAAAAATGAAATATTGGTAACAGACTTTTCTCTCCACCTCCCTACTAGAGCTGTCACCATTTGTCAACTAACCAATTAGTCGATTGACAGAAAAATAATTGCCAACTATTTTGATAATCAAATTATTGTTAAAGTAATTTTTCATGCAAAAATGGCAGAAAATGCTGTTTCCAGCCTCAAATATAGAAATGCTTTCCTCTGTTTTCTACCATATTAAAGTGAATATCTTTGGGGTTTGGACTGACAAAACAAGACATTTAAAGACCTCACCTTGGACTTTAAGAAACTGGGATGGAAATGTTCAATATTTTCTGAGATTTTGTCGACCAAACGATTAATCAATAAAATAATCTTAAATTACAGCCCTACTCCCTACACGTGTATTTTTGACTGAAATGAGACGTAACACACAATAAACAGTGAAGGAAGAATGACTGATAGCATTATTATTATTATTATTATTATTATTATTTCTTATTTTCTACAGATATATATCGCGATACTATCGTAATTGTGAATTATTTTGGGGAAGATAATTGTATAGTGAAAATGTGATCTGGTGACAGCAGTAGTTCAGAGCTTGTTGCAGCAGGACGGTGGATTGAGGGAGACTATTCATTAGCTTTTAAACATGTACATCCAGTCTCAACCAGACGCTGGACAGAACAAGTCAAATATGCTACTGACTGCAGAAGTGTATGAACATCTTCTGTGAGCCTGAAATGTCACAGCCTTATATCTGTGTGGAGCTTCTCTTTTCTGCAGCTGATGTTGTGCTCTTACATTGTGTATAAATAACAACTCTAAGATGAATAATGGGTTTATTATCTACATAGATTCTGTCCATGCAGTAGGCATAGGACGATAATATGCTTAAAACTCTTAAAATGGCACAAAAACACTTTCGCTTACCATTTTTATGATGAGGATAGTCAAAAACGGAAATTCACCCCGATCAACTTATTGTGATAAAATCCTGTATCGTCCCATCCTGAGCATATTCTGATGTTTGAAGCTGTCTGTGTTCATACAGTGAAACTGGGGAAGAGACTGTCCACTGTCTTTATAGTAATATTTCAAATGTTTAGATTGTGACCAAATTTCTTCAGGAAATACTTTTTGTTCTGTTATATACGTAATTGCACTTGATTGACAGTTACAGCATTTAATTACTCATTATTATCTCAAAATGATGAAGTCAGTGTATTGAAGCCTTACGTTTAGCTTTACTTGTATTTTGACTGCCTTTCTTCCGTCCGTCTCCTAGCTGCCAATGTGCTCTTGTCGGAGCAGGGCGAAGTGAAGCTGGCAGATTTCGGGGTGGCGGGACAGCTGACAGATACCCAGATTAAGAGAAACACATTTGTCGGCACACCTTTCTGGATGGCTCCAGAGGTTATCAAACAGTCCGCCTACGACTTCAAGGTGAGGCAGAGTCTGTGGACCGGACATCACACGCCGTGTTACTGCTCAGAGTGAACGCTGTCTTTAGGTTCGCTTGGGGGTTTGAGATGTTTCACTTTGGAAGAACATGGAGTCCATAAATAGATAATGTTTTGTTTTTGGTGGAGGCCCTGATGAGTAGGTTTAGATAATATAAGATTTTAAAAAACACTCACCATAAATCGATTTTGGTGAATTTCCATTATCGGGATAATCTTGAATCTCAAGGTTCAGCTCGCCATCATGGTAGAGAAGAGAAGCCTAATTTAAAAAACACAGGAACGGTCATGTGACCAAGAACACACTCACTTTATTTACACAGAGGGACCTTATGATTTATGATCACTTTATTTAAGATATTTTGATTGTTAATTCTTCACTAATAATCGTGAAACACAATTATATCAGGATAATTGTGACATTAAATCGCCCCATTCATACTGATGAACGGACACTACATGACATGTTCAGCATGGGAAGAACTACAGTTTTTAATCCATATCACTTTAATTAAAGAACTGTATTTTAAATAGTTTCCAGAGTCTGTATGTGAAGGTAACACACCTTACTTACACATTTCACTCTCCCCTCAGGCTGATATTTGGTCCCTGGGAATCACTGCCATTGAGCTGGCTAAAGGAGAACCTCCCAACTCTGACCTCCACCCCATGAGGGTCCTTTTCCTCATCCCGAAAAACACTCCACCCACACTTGAGGGGCCTTACAGCAAGCCCTTCAAAGAGTTTGTGGAGGCTTGTCTAAATAAAGACCCTCGTTTTGTAAGTATTACACCTGCATCCATCTGCATTGTGCAGAACCTAAATGGGATCAGACATGTTTGTTTGTGGCTAAATAGGAAATAATTCCAGACTGGCACTGAAGTTCTGATTGTCCGAATTTGATCATTTATCCTAGATTTTAGATTGGATTAGCATGCCTCGTCCTTAATAAGATTTATCATTTGTGCTGTGATCTAACCAAATCCAAATCACATTCTTGTTATGCACCAGAAATGTGTTTAATCTCAGTACTGTGATGGTGGACTCATGACTGAAGCTTCTTTTAGCTTACGAACGAGTCACTTAGTGTTCATCTTTTTCTTTGCCTCTGTCTGCACAGAGGCCAACAGCTAAAGAGCTCCTGAAGCACAAGTTCATCACACGCTACACCAAGAAGACGGCCTATCTGACGGAGCTGATTGACCGCTACCGCCGCTGGAAGTCGGAGGGGCACGGGGAGGAATCCAGCTCCGACGACTCAGATATGTGAGTCTCAAGAACACACATTCATACACTTAACAATTTACATTTTCCAACAGATCTATTCATAGCCACATTGTTAAATGACTAAGAGAATTTTAAGATGTCTTATGGATAATTTACCAGAAGAATTGGTTACCCACCAAGTAGTGCCCGTAATGAACCTTTATGTGTCGCATATTTAAAACATGTCTGTCAGCTGTACAAGCTTGTGACTAATATCAGGACTGAGCATGTGGACCTCCACATTTACCTGCTGATAGAAAACTGTTAAACATTTACACACGTATATATTGTTTCTATATCGTCCTCCACAGAAACATTTTCATCAGCTGAGATCAAGTGTTTGAGCTGCAACATTCCACAAGCTCTCTGAGCTTCTTTAGTCCAATGAATAAAATAAATAAACTCTCAAAATGTTAAGAAAGAACAATAGTCTTACACCGATTCTCCTTATTAAAGAGAAAAATACAACCAAATGTCTCTTTCAACAAACTAACCCTAGCCTTATTACCGTGTTAACTCATTGTAATACACACTCCATTAAAAATTGGACGGAAACAAAATAAAACGCACAAACTGTCTCAATCACCACTCGGGTTTGGTCAAAATAAAGCGTTAATGCACCGAGTCAGATGTAAAATATGCCGGCTGTACTCTCTGTTTCTCTGCGGAGCAGCAACTCTTGTTCTTTTGAGGTAGACTATTAAATTAGCAAAAAGAAATGACAAATCACCACAAAAACTCAAAATCAACTGGCGAAGCAGTCAACGCTTCGCTTCCTCTGAGCAGAAACTGATAGTCCTGCTTTGTGTCTAGTCCTGTGAGCTGTGAGCCAAACACACCGTTCAAAACAAACTGAAGCCGGGAGGAGTCAGCAGTCGAGCGTAGTCATAAATTAGCATAAAAAAATATATGAGGGTGATGTGTCCAGCAGTATGTGAGATTAGCCACACACACACACACACACGCACACGCACACACACACACACACACACACACACCTTTTGTTTTTTTCCTAACACTCTTTTTCACTTTGTCCCTCCTTCAGGGATGCTGATGGTGATGTGGATACATGTCCCATGTGGACCTTCCCCACAGTCCGACCTAACTCTCTGAACAAGTTACAGAAGGGCTACACGCACACAGATTCAGAGGTAAGACACACACACACACACCCACACACACTCACACCTTTTTGTTTATTCCTAACACTCTTTTTTTTCCTCTTCCCAGTCAGGAGATTTGGTGAAAAGGCAACCCAAGTCACAATGCTTGTCTGCTTTGGTAACACCCATCTTCAGAGAGGTAGGCTGTTGGGGATGGGGATTATAGAACTTGGAGCACAGCACAAGAGCAGGCTTTAATATAGAGGAGGTAATCCTTTCGGAAGAAAATATAGTTTAAAAAAAGTGGCTTTTTGAAGCACATCTTCAATTTCAAACATTTACTTCTCGACTGTTGAGTCCTGGACAAATGTAAACACCTGTGCAAGTCCTTCTTAGTAATAGTATGTGCACATAGCACTGGCCTGAGGTTGCTCATAATAACTGCATGGATAATAATGTAAGTCTTGGCTGCAGAGTTGAAGATCTGCACTGATTTCATCACGTGTTGTTAGAAGGCTTCTGACTGATGGGGCCTTCATTTAGTCCCAGTGTAACTCTAGTCTTCCCTCAGGAAATACCATACTATACTTTTATATTAGACATCTTTTTCACACCCTAGCAGCACTGTCATGCAGACTTATTTGTGACTAGTTCTACTCTAAAGTTGTTTTAACGTCTTAAACCGGTCGTTATTACTGTCTGGCTGTGGCAATAGTTTTAAAGCTAGAGGGATACAATCATTTCCAGAAAAGAAGTGCTCGTCATCCAATTGCTGAAATTTGCAACCAAATAACAGCATGGATTTTAATATGGTGTTGTCATAATGTGGTCATTGAGATTTCTGACCATTTTTATTCCTTCGCGTGGTCAAAAATGGTTACATTTTGTACCAAATCTGTTTACAAATGGTATCAACACAAACATTGCTTCAACTTATGACCATCATATACTTCCACCTCCAGCTGAAGGAGAAGCGGCGGGCGAGTGGGGGGGGCGTAGGAGCCATCGAGGAGCTGGAAAACGCCTTCAATCTGGCCGAGGAGTCCTGCCCGGGCATCTCCGACCGCCTCGTGACACACATGATGGAGAGAGTGTGCAGGTGATATACTGACCAGTGTTACGGCTGTCTGCTGGGATGTTCATTATGCAGCAGAAAGCATTCTTTAATTTGAATTATTAATCGATTTCATGTCATTCTTACAGGTTTTCTTTAAATGGTAACACCACCCAGTCTTCGCGGTGAAACCCCAGCTGGATGTAACTTAACCCTGCTCCCTTTTCTGTCTCCCAGACCCACCCAACGCCTCAGATAAGGACCACAGAAGACACCCCCCCCCCCCCCCCTTCTACACCACCCCTTGTATCTTTGCACCCTTCCCAGTCCTGTCCCCCAAGAGATCTTTTAATTAGTTATAATTAAATATTTTTACAGTTTTTTCTTTAAGAGCGGAGAGTATTTAAAACAAAAAAGCCATGACATTTAGAGCGTTGTGTATACCTGTTAGAGAAGAAAACTATAATAAAGTCTATGGAAAATGTCACATCGTCTTCAGTGTTTGTTACTCTGCTTGATGCTCAGACATGCTAAAGGAAGTTACAGCGCAGTCTAGGGCTGCGTGACTTCTTTAAATGTTAATTTAAAGTGTCAGTTATACTGTACATGTTTAAGATAACTATACTATAAGTTCAAGGCAATCACTAACTGCCCTAAACTGTCAATTGCCAAAACAAATGCAGTCATGCCAACGATTACATTTGTTTAGTCTGACCTGGAAGCCAGTTTCCATGTGCGATTGTGGTTGAAACGTAGCAGCACTACAGCTGAAAACGGAAGAAGTGAAGAAGAGACCTGTATTGTGCCTAGTTATAAAAGCTTTGTTCTAAAATATTTTGCGCTTGGCAAATAAATATTTCATTGAAAAAAAGTCTTGAGAACCACAGCTGTAAAATGTACTGGCACCAATAGAAGTGTTAATATTCATGTAAGTTGAAGGTCTAATTATGTATTTCTTATATTGCAATTTTCATTTTCAATTCAGATTGTAGCTTTGTGTCTCAGGTAATTAACTCTGATGTTAGTGAGGGCAGGTGCACAGTGGTCTGGTCTGTCAGACGTTTAATCTCATTGAAATCAAACACACAAAGGAAAGGGAGCAGAAAGCTAGACAGGGTGGTAGATTAATAAAAACAATAAAATAAGAGATTAATAAAGTTTAATAAAACTTACAATATATGTATCAAGAACAATATTTGGTACTTTAATATTGGGTAAAAACAGGACAAAGAGGAATGTCAAGAACTCACATCTTGGCTGGTGAGGGAAACGTTGGCTACACTGACCATCGGGTCACTTTTTTTAATCTCTGTGGTCATGGAAACCACAAAGTACTCGGCAGTTGGGATAGGTAAAAGTTTATACCTCTTAAATCTCACTGCATCAATGAAAACACAACACGGTAAATGCTCCCTGGCACATGACTTCACCTGACAGTGTAGAGGAAACATGGAGTAACTACTTCTAGTCCATTGAAAGCACCAAACAGACGCATCACGCCTCATTTGAACATCCTTCATTTTGTCTATAGGAAGACTAAGTAAGAGGTCAATGGTCACAGTTTTCAACAATATCAAACTCAAAAGGAGCTTAACAACACTTGAATGCCATCATACTTAAAATGCACTGATCTGAGAACTGCAGTAATAGATAAGACTGACAGGAAAGGGGGAAGCTGATCCAGCTAAATTTGACCATGGTCGAGTTTCATGCAGACGAAATGGGTCATTTCTTAACACTGAGCAGGAGTGGACTCTAATGGGAAGCTTGTGTGGTCATTTCTTAACCAGAGGGAATATGAAATCATGTTCTCTTGACAACAGTATCCAGATAATGGCATAACGATGGCGGAAAAAGCTACTAGTTTTCACCATAGTTGACTCCCAATGAAGCTCTTTCACAGAGCAAAGGTCAGCACGTGCTCTGAGATGTTTCAGAACTAAAAGCCCTGAATACAAACAGCAGTACTTTGCTTTTCTAAATAGCAAAGTAAAAAAGGGGGAAAGTAAGTTTGTAACAAAGATATATGCCACCTTTTAGAAGATGGATTATGTGACTTCATTTGAGTGACTGGCAAAAGCTTAATACAATTTAAAAAACAAAAACTAAAGAAATAGAACCGTGTCAAAATATATAAACATAACACTGTTTGAATATACTTTACTGTATGTATGTATAAAAAAAACCAAATGACTCCACATCCCATGTAGGATTGGAATAAAAAATAGTGGCAAGCAGTACGAGTCAGTAACCAGAACGCTTTTCCACGTTCTCTGCCATCATCCGTCTCTAGTCAAACTGGAGCAGTGCCTCAAACACCTGCAGTGGAAAAGAAAGGAAAAGAAAGTTACTAAAAATCAAACCTTGAAGCTCTAAAGATAGTGTAGTGTATGCAGTGAGAGTGTATCTATGGGTCTTGCTCCTACCATAGACTTTTCACACATGTGGGCCGTCTCCCTCTCCGTCTCCCTGCTTCTGCATCTGGAGCTGCATCTTGGCAATCATCTCCTGCATTCTTCTCAACTGTGCAACACAGAACATCACGTATGACGGGGGAAAACAAAGCACACTCAGATTTGTTCCTGTACCGCGGCTAGACTCGCAAATCTCACACAACACATTTTATTTTAATCTCTGCAGCTCTCCACACGTCTAAGCTGCGTCTCACAGGCGTAACTTCAACCTGAAGCACTTATTTAGGCTTTAAGTCTATTTTACTACATTATTACAAATGTTTAGAGTTTTATCATTTTAATTAACTTTAATCATATCATCTTCATTTTCCTATTACATCAGTTCATTGAGCTGACACTTTTGACCAAAGCGACTTACAATAAGTGCAAACAATCATGAGGATACAACTCCGAACAATAAGAATCTTGCAAATACAACATATGTGCAACATATAGATTTGTATTTATTGGTATCGATCTTTTCAAGTGCATTTCCCAAAATGTGAAACCTGGATAATTGTGAAGAATGATCCATGAAAAATGTATTCCTTTGTAAGTAGTAGAGTAGTGTCTGAAATATCTCACCTCAGCCTCCTTCTCCTGCAGGATCATGTCCTTGTCCGTTTCCTCCGGCTCCGGTCCCTTTCTGCATCAACACAACTATAGTTACTTTTGATGTTACCGTGATGCTACAGAGGCAACCTCTAATATTTGTGCAGAATGTATTAACAAAAGAATCATTATGTTTAATGAAGCATTATAATGAGTCAGCAGAGAAGTCTGTTCACGTGCGAGTGCCCGAAAGTGTACGGAGAACCATTTTAAGTAGCGTTAGGCAAACATGACAAGAAGCTACATTGAGAAGGTGAAGAAGGAGTCAGTGGGTTAGTGTTTCTTTGCAGAAGAGAAAAGTGGGCAACTACAACAAATAACTACGAAGAGATGAAAGCAGGAAGATTCAAGAGAGAAGCAGCGAGTGCGAGAAGTCAGGGGAACAGCGTTACCTCCCCCAAATGAAAATAAATAACGGTACCTTTAACAGTCATGGGATTGGACAAATCAAGAGCAGACAGCCATCATTGGACAGATGGAATGTGAAGGCAGTAAAACCACTGCCTTATCCTGGGTTGGCTTTAGAAGGCTAAAAGGATCTTTTTGGTCTACATCGAGGGTTAAATGATGATATGTCCACACTATGTTAAATGACACACACAGTAATCCCGTTTACGACCTCTACTCAAACTACACATGCCATTTAGCTACCAACTAACCATGTAAAACCACAACCCACTACAGCCCGCAGCACTACACTCACTTCTGCCTCGCTCCCACGGCCCAAGTGATGTAGTGAACATGCAAAATGACCAGTTAGAGCAGCTCTACTACAGAATGATACTAGTTTAACATTATACTGGTGATCGACAATACAAGGATAACAGGAAGTACATGATCCATTACACATACATGCATCTAGTTTTCCATAAACACCGCTCTGGATGTTTTATTACTGCAAGATCTGTGGCGTCCGATGTGTGCATGTGCCGGACTATGTTGTTGTTTTTTTAAACACCACTGTATTAATTATATATGTCTAATCTAAGGTTTTGCTGTTTGAGGTGGGGGAGGTGCAGAGAAGCAAGCGGACAGACAAGTACGTACGCAGGAGACAGAGGCAGAATGTAACCATGGGAGGACAACCTGCCACCCCGTTTGAGGCGGTCCGAGCGGAAGTTCTCGTAGTGAAGGTCCTGGGTCACTTCCTGTAGATCCTGCATGTGGGTTCTGTGGGGGGGGGAAGTCACAAACCAAAACATACTCTTGCAAAGACATTTTGAGAACTACAGATGTTGGCTTCACTGTACGTCTCATTCTCACGAGGCTGCCTGGTTATGGATTGCACCATAACGTAAAAGGGACAGTGTGTAGGATTTGTGTGGCATTTAGATCCCCTTAAATATTACACGCCGGCCCTTGGGCAATGTTTTCGTCTAAACCAAATGACACTGCTAGTGTTGTTAGTGTCCATCTTTCTTCTCCTCTACTGCCTTGGCTACAGCTCTTTTCTAATTAGCTACACATTAACTAAAACAGCTACTGGCAGGGGTAGACTTGCTCTCATTGGGTTTGAAGGCATCCTGCCAAACTAACAACTTCTGCAAGCTAGCTAGTTTCTTTCTACCACATTTGTAGCAAAACAGATGGTATATACACAGTTTGGCAGGTCAGAACCTCTCAATATTATTGTACTCTTATCACTAAATGTTAAGAAAAAGCAAAGCAGTGGGTTTTAGCCTCCTCTACCACTCACATCAGCATGATCCGCAGTTTGAGAAAATCATTGTGCTCTGGATTCTCCACCTCCACCACTCCCCAGGGGTACAGGCGGCCCCTCACCTTCTTCCCTTTGGCCTCAATCTGCTGGTTGGATCCCACCACTGCGAATGGGATGCTAGCCTGGAAAAGAGCATTCTGTCGTCAGGGTTCAACCACCCACATCAATAATCAAGACACGTAAAACAGAGTATTGGGATAACTTTAATGGAATTGTATTGAGGATATAAAGCTACTTTTATCCATGACACATTCTTAATCTGTGGTAAAACTCTCTCTCTGACATGAAGTAATTAATTGAAATGTAATGAAAGAAAGTTTAGCAGGGAGTGGAGAGTTTACCTTCAGGATCCTGGTCTGCTCTTTGAAATCCTCATCCTCATCTGACTCAGCATCAGGAAGGTGGTAGATCTTGATGCCATGTTCATCAATCTCATCCAGAATCTTACCAAGAAGACAGGGACAAACCAGATCATCATCACCTTTATTTCTCGTTATGTAAATGACAACCCATTATTTCAGGTATAAAAAACATTTTATGTGGATATCCAATCAGTGCTCTCTGGGAACCATCACCTTATCGTGGTGGAGAGGTTTGTGTGTCCCTATGACCCTGAGAGCTGTGTTGTCTGGAGCCTAGTGCTCCTGGTAGGGTCTCCCAAGGCAAATTGGTCTCAGGTGAGGGGCCAGACTAAGAATGGTTCAAAAACGACTTCATGAAAGAAAGGGAAAGGAAAGGAGAGACCCTGCCCGGAGGAAGCCCGGGGCCCCCGTCTGGAGCCAGGCCCAGAGGGAGGGCCCGACAGCGAGCGCCTGGTGGCCGGGTTTGCCACGGAGCCCGGTCGGGCACAGCCCGAAGAAGCTACGTGGTGCCTCCCATCCATCCATCCTGTGGGCCCACCACTCATGGGAAAAACCGCTGGGGTCGGGTGCGCTGTCACATGGCAGTGATGGTCAGGGACCTCGGCGGACCAGACCCGGGCAGCAGAGGCTGGCTCTGGGGACGTGGAACGTCACCTCTCTGTGGGGGAAGGAGCCGGAACTAGTGCGGGAGGTGGATCGCTACCAGTTGGATCTGGTGGGGCTTACCTCCACGCACAGTCTTGGCTCTGGAACCGTACTCCTGGATAGGGGTTGGACTCTATTCTTCTCCGGAGTTGCCCAAGGTGTGAGGCGTCGGGCCGGGGTGGGGATACTCACTAGCCCCCGGCTGAGCGCCGCTACGTTGGAGTTTATCCCGGTGGACGAGAGGGTCGCCTCCATACGCCTTCGGGTTATGGGGGGGAAAACTCTGACTGTTGTTTGTGCCTATGCCCCAAACCGCAGTTCTGAGTATTCGGCCTTCTTGGAGACCCTGAATGGAGCCCTGCAGGGGGCTCCAGTAGGGGACTCCGTAGTCTTGCTGGGAGACTTCAACGCACACGTGGGAAACGATGGAGACACCTGGAGAGGCGTGATTGGGAGGAAGGGCCTCCCTGATCTAAACCCGAACGGTCGTTTGTTGTTGGACTTCTGTGCTAGCCATGGAATGGCCATAACAAACACCATGTTCGAACATAAGGATGCTCATAAGTGCACGTGGTACCAGAGCACCCTAGGCCAAAGGTCAATGATCGATTTCATAATCGTATCATCTGATCTGAGGCCGCATGTTTTGGACACTCGGGTGAAGAGAGGGGCGGAGCTGTCGACTGATCACCATCTGGTGGTGAGTTGGATCAAGGGGTGGGGGAAGACTCTGGACAGACCTGGTAAACCCAAACGGGTAGTGCGGGTGAACTGGGAACGTCTGGAGGAAGCCCCTGTCCTGGGGATCTTTAACTCACACCTCCGGCGGAGCTTTTCAGCCATCCCTGTGGAGGTTGGGGGCATTGAACCTGAGTGGGCGATGTTCAAAACCTCTATTGCTGAAGCTGCGGTGATGAGCTGTGGTTTCAAGGTCTTAGGTGCCTCAAGGGGCGGTAACCCTCGAACACCGTGGTGGACCCCGGTGGTCAGGGAAGCCGTCCGACTGAAGAAGGAGTCTTTCCGGGTTATGTTATCCGGGAGGACTCCGGAAACAGTTGCAGGGTATCGAAGGACTAGAAGGGCGGCAGCTTCTGCCGTGTCAGAGGCAAAGCAGAGGGTGTGGGAGAAGTTCGGAGAAGCTATGGAGAAGGACTTTCGGTCGGCACCAAGGTGCTTCTGGAAAACCATCCGGCACCTCAGGAGGGGGAAGCGAGGAACCATCCAAGCTGTGTACAGCAAGGGTGGGACCCTGCTGACTTCAACTGAGAAGGTTATCGGCCGCTGGAAGGAGCACTTTGAGGAACTCCTGAATCCGACTAACACGCCCTCTATGGTTGAGGCAGAGCTGGAAGCTGATGGGGGATCATCGTCAATTTCCCTGATGGAAGTCACTGAGGTAGTCAAACAACTCCACAGTGGCAAAGCCGCAGGGGTTGATGAGATCCGTCCAGAAATGCTGAAGGCTTTGGGTGTTGAGGGGCTGTCTTGGTTGACACGCCTCGTCAACATTGCGTGGAAGTCTGGGACAGTGCCTAGGGGTTGGCAGACCGGGGTGGTGGTTCCCCTATTTAAAAAGGGGGACCAGAGAGTGTGTGCCAACTACAGGGGTATCACACTTCTCAGCCTCCCTGGTAAAGTCTACTCCAAGGTACTGGAAAGGAGGGTTCGGCCGGTAGTCGAACCTCTGATTGAAGAGGAACAATGCGGATTCCGTCCTGGTCGTGGAACAACGGACCAACTCTTCACTCTCGCAAGGATCCTGGAGGGGGCCTGGGAGTACGCCCATCCGGTCTACATGTGTTTTGTGGATCTGGAGAAGGCGTATGACCGGGTCCCCCGGGTGATACTGTGGGAGGTGCTGCGGGAGTATGGGGTGAGGGGAGTCACTTTTGAGGGCCATCCAATCCCTGTACGCCCAAAGCGAGAGTTGTGTCCGGATACTCGGCAGTAAGTCGGACTCGTTTCCCGTGAATGTTGGCCTCTGCCAGGGCTGCGCTTTATCACCAATCCTGTTTGTGATTTTCATGGATAGAATATCGAGGCGTAGTCGTGGAGGAGAGGGGTTGCAGTTCGGTGACCTGAGGATCTCATCGCTGCTCTTTGCAGATGATGTGGTCCTTATGGCATCATCGGTCTGTGACCTTCAACAGTCACTGGATCGGTTCGCAGCCGAGTGTGAAGCGGTTGGGATGAGGATCAGCACCTCCAAATCTGAGGCCATGGCTCTCAGCAGGAAACCGGTGGATTGTCTACTCCGGGTAGGGAATGAGCCATTACCCCAAGTGAAGGAGTTCAAGTACCTCGGGGTCTTGTTCGCGAGTGAGGGGACAATGGAGCGAGAGATTGGCCGGAGAATCGGAGCAGCGGGGGCGGTATTACAGTCACTTTACCGCACCGTTGTGACAAAAAGAGAGCTGAGCCAGAAGGCAAAGCTCTCAATCTACCGGTCGATCTTCGTTCCTACCCTCACCTATGGTCATGAAGGCTGGGTCATGACCGAAAGAACGAGATCACGGGTACAAGCGGCCAAAATGGGTTTTCTCAGACGGGTGGCTGGCGTCTCCCTTAGAGATAGGGTGAGAAGCTCAGCCATCCGTGAGAGACTCGGAGTAGAGCCGCTGCTCCTTTACGTTGAAAGGAGCCAGTTGAGGTGGTTCGGGCATCTAGTAAGGATGCCACCTGGGCGCCTCCCTAGGGAGGTGTTCCAGGCACGTCCAGCTGGGAGGAGACCCCGGGGAAGACCCAGGACTCGGTGGAGAGATTATATCTCCTCGCTGGCCTGGGAACGCCTCAGGATCCCCCAGTCGGAGCTGGAGGATGTGGCCCGGAGAAGGGAAGATTGGGGTTCCTTACTGGAACTGCTGCCCCCGCGACCCGATCCCGGATAAGCGGTAGACGATGGATCCAATCAGTGTTGAAGGTAAATGTAGTTGATTGAAGCAAGACAACTAAGAGCAGCAGGGTGGAGAGGGCAGATGACCATCGAGTGAGACATTTTGTCACCAAACGCTATTTTGTTGAGTCTTTGTTGAGCCTGTTATCAAAATGCTGAGTGGGCAGAACTCAGTCTCTGGGTTGTTATAGCACACACTGAGGATTGTATTGCTTCAATGGACTACATTTACTCATCTTCACTGACATCCACATTAAAAAAAAGGTGCCGAATTTCCCCTTTAAGAAAGAAAACATTTCTTTGAATCAAAATCCCATTAGACACTTCCCGTCTCTCTGCGGTTTATCTACCTTTTGGTTTTAGCCCTTTTAGTAAAGTACTTTAGGTACAAACAGCATTTCCATGCAGTGGATGGTTATAGCAGTGACCATGAGCACATGACACTGGTTATTTCAGGAACTGGAAAAGATCCTGGACAATAGGTGACTGTGTTGTCCTCACCCTGCGCTTGAGCCGCTCCCTCTCTCTGAGGGTGAGCGTGTCTGCCTTGGCGATGACAGGAACCACGTTGACCTTATTGTGAATGGCCTTCATAAACTGAACATCCAGGGGTTTCAGGCTGGTAGGACAGGAAACAGACAAAAAATCAAGTATTTGTGAAAAGCATTAAGGCTGAACAGGGCACAAATATGGTTAGTAAAATAAAAGCATGCAACTTTTACTAACGGAAAAGTCCTATTAAGTGTGCAAGTACGTATTGCAGGACTCACCCATGGCCAAGCGGGGAAATGAAATAGAAGCAGCAGTGTACTCGATTGTCAACAATGTGTCTACGATTTAGACCGCTCTCATCATGGAGGTAGCGCTCAAACTGGTCATCAATGTAGCTGATAATGGTGCTGAAACTGGATTAGAAAAATATACGTTTTCATTAGACAAATTTTTAGAGATGTGTCCCTTTAAAAGATTACTACAAAAACAAACAAAAGAACTCCACATAAACCAGTAAATCCTTTATCCAACTTCTCCTAAATGCATATAAATCAGACATTAAAGGAAGGGTCATCTCCCGACTCTCCACAATCTGAAAGCTTACTCGACAAAATATATTAAAGGACAGATGAAAAAAGGAGACCTGACAGTTGCAGACTGAAGGTGGCAGGATATCTGCGTATTTCAATGGAAAAGCAAAAAAGCTTAGAAAAAATGTTGCTGGAAAAATGTAGTTTGATTCTTAATCATTGAAGGCACACTATAATAACAATGGTAATCCTACATGTTGGAGGAAGCACTAACATGTATTTTGGGAATGCCAAAACATACAGATTTATTGAAAAGAAATATATAAAAAAAAGAAATACAGGCCATCTTTAACACACTTATACTGCTACATCTAATAAAACCAGATATTTAGTTTATACCTCCCCAATGGAGATCTACAAGATGGAAAAGATTACTTTCTCTTAAAACTTAAAGATGGACATCATCATACAACACTGGGAAAAATGGAAGCACTATGTCAAACCTGAGACCTGATTTTGTTAAGATAATAAATTGAAGAAACAGCCACTCATTTTATTCTCTGGAGTGTCCAAATATCTGTCCAAGGTTAGTGGCTCCTCATCATCACTGTTCAAGATCCCAGGACTGACACCATCATGGAAACTTTAAAATCATCTCATCTCATCATCAGCAGCCCTGAAAAGATTGCATACCAGTCTTGGCTGTTGATGGCGTCTCCGTATCCTGGCGTGTCTACCACAGTGAGACGGAGCTTCACTCCTCGCTCTTCAATTTCTACTGTCGACGCCTCGATCTGAACCGTCCTTTCTATCTTTTCTGTTAGAAGAAATAAAGTGTGAGAACTCATGGCAACATGTAAGGACAAAGTCAGTCCACGATTACCTGCTTTTACTTCACAGGTTTGACAAAGGGCTTTAAGGGGAGACAGGTTTTTATTGTAACGACTTTGTCCATTTGCGTCTGTAGATTTCCGAGTCATATGTGTTTTACCTGCTGCTCCAGGGATAACTCTCTCGGGGTAAAGGTCAGTGAGGAACAGGCTGTTGATCAGGGTGGATTTTCCAAGTCCAGATTCACCTTTTGACAACAGAGGAAAACAAAACCATCATCATGCAGTAAACACAGTACGACAAGCATACACAGTGATCACACAGTGAAGTTCATGCTGGTGCAAACCTCTTCTGAAACAGTTCAGTTTCAATGAATAGAACAAAAGGAGATCCTCACTGTGCTGCAGGAAACAAGACATCTGTCTGTGACGCACTGTAGGCCGTGCACCACACGGAAATACATGACACGAAATCTGACTTTTCCCAGAACAGTGTCGGAAGGCTAATTAAACATCCCTAGTGCCTAGCAAAGAGTGCAAGTGTTCATAATCAGTCGGCAGCATTCAGGTGCTACAAGTCAGTCACCACTGGAGAGGTTCACTCACAAATATTAGCAGCAAGACCTGAGAACCTGGATATCCTTTTCTAGCTTGACCCGATCTTTGCAGATAATCTACACTGATTTGAAGAAACTGTACTTTTATTCTTATTATAGCTGCAACGATTAGTCAATTAACAGAATCACCAACTATATTGATAACAGGAACATCCATAAAACTTCAACAGCACTTTAGATTAAGCAGTTAACCAAAACTAGGAAACTATGAAATGTAAGAACCTATGTTCCTTACGTCGTCTCACAGAGTTACAGATGCTGAGACTCGTGTGCTTTTTACCCAGGAATGCTGCTTCTGTGGTTCCCACCAGAGCCGTGACAAAAGATTTACAGAAGTCTTCACTACATCCTAAACTGGCAATTTGCCAGAATGTCTTGTATGGAAAATCAAAATAGACATAAACATTATTTACACTACAGTTTTTTAAGTACATGCCGAAGAGGAGCTTTAGAGGAAAAGGTACCAGTGAGGAGAAATTATGAATTTTCAAAGCAAGTATACTGTTTTTATCTGTAGGGAAGAACTGCAGCTATTTAAAAGAACCGGAAAACATTTGAAAAACAACATAATTTATTTAAGAAAACACCGAAGGTTAAATAAGTACTCAGTGAGTATTCTTGCAGTAGAGCGAACAGCAGGCCTTGTCCACTGTTTGAATCAATCCCTCGAGGCCCACTGGCTACATTCCTCTCTGGTTTATTTTAAAGCAAAAGGATGAGCAGCATTCGGGGGAGCTTCTACCCTCCCCCTTACCAACAAGCAGAGAGGTTCACACAGTCAGTGTTCACGTCAAGAGTTTACGCTGACGCCAGTTGAGCAGCTACACTGATGTGACATCTGCCATTTTCTACTGACCAGAAGTCTACATGCACACTGAAATACACCTATGCTTTACTGAAGACAAAGTCAAAGACAAAACAACTTGCTGACCCTCAGCGAAAAAACTAAATGAACAACAGCGGTCAACGAGTTTTAAAACTGTAATGTAGAAGGCCATTATGAAACGACAGCATACGATAGCAACAGCTGTGTAATGTGCAGGTTAATGGCCAAGATACAGTCATAAATGTGTCACAGAAACAAGCTCACACAGGCCAAAAACCCTAAAACACTTTCCTTAAATGTCCATGTTTACTCTAGCTGTCTTACACTAAACCTTGTTATCACTGAGATACACAACTAAATAAAATTCAGCATCGCACGATGACAAGAAAAAAGGAAAAAAACGAGAAAAGGCTGGAAAACAGTGATGATTCACTCACCTACCACCATCAATGTAAACTCAAATCCTTTTTTTACTGACTTGCGGTGAACCTGGTTAGGCAGGTTGGCAAATCCAACATACCCTGGGGTCTCAGGGTTGGTGAATTGGCCCTGCTGTAAACCAAAAACAAAGGGTCAGTAAAGTCATCATTTTCAAGAAAAAACATGTTTGGTGACATTAAAAAATGTAGTTTAGCAAATACATATTACTTCAGTTAAAAACGGTTTTGCCTCAAATCCAGGTTCAAGTTAAACATGGTTGGGCTATTATTATAGTGACAACATGACAGCCAGTTATTAGTGCTAGTAGAAACAACTGAGCAGACATCTGCTCATGAACAGCCAGATTATTTAGGAGGGCTAATGCCTAGTCCTCTGCAGTCTATTTGCAAAAGACCTTCCACCCATCATCCAGAGTTCATAGCCCTGTCCTACACAGAGCTAGTCAGACAAATGAGAAGCAGGCCAATCAAATACAAAAAAAGTTCATGTTCCTTCTTTAGTTCGCTCATTTTTGCCACACAGCCTTGCAAGATTTATGAAGCCTGCTTTCCCTGTCATTTCAGCAAAGGTCATGACTGATATGCCTGATAAGCAGTGTGTACTGACTCTGCCTTTGGGCCTTTCAACCCACATAAAGCTACATCAGTGAGTCATGAGGATGGTGTGCAGCACACTGAGTATATGTCACATAACAACACAAAAGCAGAAAATAATGGGAGGGAAGCACAAAATGGCCCACTGAAATTAGACATGAAAAAGCTCAGTTAAAAAAGTTCTGGACTGAATATAAAGACAGCAGACTTAATGCCTATATTCTGAACAAATCAAAACCACCTATGATTAAGTTTTAACTCTGTGATTAGTCTGAAAGAACAGTGCCAAAAGGATAAGTAGAAATCTGGTATTTTATCTGCATCTGTTCAGATGGAATATCCGGTTTCTGTTTTCAGACTCACCTTCAATTTGTCGGCCTGAGACATTTTTTCCCTTGGTTGTTAACCTGAAAGAAAATACAGAATGTATCACAAAATGTCAAATTTAATCACATTTTCTGAAATGGAGGCAATTCATATACTTTCAGGCCTGACTGTGTGAGAGACAGGAAGTCTGGTTTGTGCTCACAAAGGTTTGTGAGAGTGCTGCGTCTCTCACCACAAAAAAATGCTTTTCCTGCTTAAATAGCTGCATCTGAAAGCACAAAGCTATGAGTTGAGGATTAGAGATTAAGCCATGCTTATGCTATAAAACCCAACTGGTATCATATGTTTACTACCTGGGTGCTGAATGTTGTGTTGTCGGTTTGTTCAAACACTGTAAATGAACTGAAACACACCCACAGCACTCGAGACTGAATCCATGTATACACCGACTCAATATAAAAGTGTATATTTGTGTGTGTTCAAGCTAGTTTTGAAGCTACTTAGAGCTAATTTAAGAAGCTTTAAAAAGTCAGACATATGTAACAAACTAAAACAAGCATTACTAGCTTTAGCTAATGTTCTCAACGTTAACGTATAAAGTTAGCTAAAGTAACCGTTACCGTTATTTCAATGGGACTTAAGACTGTTAATTAGCAACCGCTATCATAACGGTAACAACCCAGTGGGTGTGAAATGTGATGTTGCGGACTTAAAACATCGTATTTCAATGGTAATTCTTATTCTGGTTAACGAAGAGCTATTTGTCAAGCTAACAGCGCTCGCTAGCTGTTCAGCAAAGTGGTACAAGACCAGCTTAGCATAGCGTTAACTACTAACTAACGTTAGCTGAGAAACGCTAGCTTCTCCTGCAGGATGTGAACTTAGCGTCGTCGGTTTAACTGCGATACCGCCATTAACACAGCACTGAGACAATTTAGTGATGAATAAGTGATGGATTAGAGGAATAGGCAAGTGTTACCTTACAGTGTGTCCGCAGAGAGTACAGTGCAGATAGGGGTACAGAGAGACTAGCCGACGATGAACAGTAGACTTGGCGGACACCTCGAATTCTTCAGATTCCGGTGCAGCAGCTTCCTTTAGCACACAGACCACAATGCACTGGGCGAGAGCAGCGGAGCCAACACTGCACACTTTACTAATGTTACACAAAGTCATATCGAAACAGCAGCATCTCTTTGTTTCATGCTTCCATTTCCTCTTGTTCTGGAAACTATTCCTGGAATTATCAAGTAGCAAGACCACAGTAAAGCGTGCAATTCATCATAAAAGTATTATTTTAGTGTCTTATATGAAGAGAAGAAATTGGACTTGCCAAATTGTTTATTCATAAGGAAACATTTACAAAGAGCACACCCATCTTCACGAGCTACTATAATGAAACTCAACTCTATGTAAAGTCCCTGTAATGAATGAAATCAAAATGTGCCAAAGATCTGATATTACTACAAAATTATCTAGAGGATGATGATTTTGTAATTTGAATGGTTGCCTTATTGTTTGTAAAAACAACAACACTGAAAGTCAGCCTGCTTAAGCATCTTATTTATAATGTAAGCTTTTATACTCTTATTAAAATCATAAACATTACTATCAAGCACCTTGGCTGTGTCTGGGGGATACTAAAAGGGAAAGGTGTTATGGCACTATCCAGGGGAGCAGTTAAAAGGAAAGGATATAGTAACTTAGGTACCCTGAATTATTCATATAGCCGAGTTTATGATACCGCCCAACTGGAGCATTTATCACCACCTTTCATCACTCTACTAGCACAGTCAGAATATGATAAATATAATGTACCATATTGAATACAATAAATACTAGTAGTACTGAGAGGGATGCAAATTTGAACATGTACAATTCAATAATTTGAGGTTTTACAAAAGACTGTGAGAACAGCTACAGAATTGACAGTGTGATTATTTTGTCAACTAAAATCATTTTGAAATTTTCTTTTAGTATAATAACTACATGTTATAGTAAGTATATTACACTTAATGAATTGTATTGTCATATCTGTTTATGGTATTTTATAGTCAATTCTGACCCCTCAATATGTCAATAGTGTCTGTAAACTATTCAACCTAGTCAACCTTACCAAACAATCAGAATTAAACCCTTCAGATTTGTGAAGGTATTTGTTGGATATGTTGTAAAGTTATCTGAATTATAAGAGAATACCACTTTAAAATGTTTTGGTCTTAATGCCCCGCAGAGCCAGTCTGGGGCATTCCTGATGTTCAGGCCAAATAGCATACTTATGTTCATTTGTAGTCTCCCAATTATCTACAACAAAGTGAGTTTTAGAATTGATAAATACTGACAAATATTATTTGCAAGTTTCAGTAAATGTACATTCAGCTTCGGTTTCATGTTCATCAAGCTGTCACACTGTCATGGATACTTGCAATGGCAACAGAGCCATTGTTAATATTACCTGTGCTTTTACTAGGACAATATGACTGCTGTGAGAAACACTTATTAACTTTAATTGACTGCCTTAAAGTGCTGGACCATTGCACTTCCTTGGTAAATTAACATGAGTATGAAATGATTCTATCTAAAAAAATACATAATACTCATCTTTGCGGTAGAATATTGTTAATTTTACTTGTACATTTGTAATGATTGCAGTTATACATATACTATTGCATTCTTGAAATAAAAGCATAGCCTATATTCAGTAATAACCCAGATAGCTCCCCTGCACCTATTATAGTGACAGCTACACCAGCATGAATAACAGATAACAATGAGTCTATTGGGACAATACAGCTCAAACCAAAGTTTGATACATACAGTCCTGATGACACAACATCATTTTCTGTCAAATGTTGTATTTGTACAATGTTGTTTATCCTGTACATACGACATCTATTGCACGTCTGTCCGTCCTGGGAGAGGGATCCCTCCTCAGTTGCTCTCCCTGAGGTTTCTTCCATGTTTCCCCTTTAATTATGGGGTTTCTTTTAGGAAGTATTTCCTTGTGCGATGCGAGGGTCTAAGGACAGAGGGTGTCGTATCCTCTACAGTCTGTAAAGCACACTGAGACAAATGTATAATTTGTGATATTGGGCTATACAAATACATTTGATTTGATTTGATTTGATTTGATGTCATTAGCATGTTAATATAGTGCTGTCCTACAATAGTTACAATTATTGTAGTACCATAACAGGTTTAATCTTTATAATAAATAATATATTTAATAGATTATAACTGTAAATGCAATGACACAGGCAATGTTGCTTAGGTGTTCTGCCATTAATTCATCAGAGAACATTTGAATTTGCATTAGTAGTAGCTGGTCTAAATGGTGCTCTCTTGACTGGGCTAATGTTAATTAGCAAGAGAAATATTTTTCTTCACTTATTAAAAAAGAAGAAGTATGGGGCTAAATAGAGATCAAATGTATTGGTGACTAGTAAAAGTAAATGAAAATTATCTGTGTTTTGACAGTTATAATTTATGAAGAAACTCACGTTACTTATTTGCCTTCTATGTTATTTATGCTGCTTTCACCAAATCATAGTTTAATTTTGAACTCCTAAACTCGTGGTTAAGACATGGGAAGTTGTCTTCAAGTAAATACCCTATCTGACAGTTGCTGTACTTAGACGTCTGTTTACGTCAGATGAAATAACTAGCTGATGTTTCACGAAGGGATATTTGCGAATTTAAGGTCATTTGAGCTGTCAGTAACTTTTAACTTTTGCGGAGTTAACGTTAGCTAGCTGGTTTGCTCTTACAGGGCTCACTGGTTAGAGTTACAAGCTAGGTTAGCTTGCTAGCTAGCTAGCTGTAACTGTTGACTAGCGTTAGCCGCGTTCCTACTGGCTAGTGTTAGAAATCCAGCACAGTTTTAAGGATAACTTCTAGAAATAATGTATCTACAGAATGCCTAAACTTATATAAACTGTGTCTCTTTGGATGAGTAAGTGTGGCTCGTTGGTCTAGGGGTATGATTCTCGCTTTGGGTGCGAGAGGTCCCGGGTTCAAATCCCGGACGAGCCCATATTTTGCTGTAAACAATATTGTTTCTACCTCATCATGCACTAACTTTGTTCACTCTTGTCGTACGTTTTACACTTGTATTGTTGTTAAAATGTACTTACGGAAGTGGCCGCTCAACTGGGCATTATCTGTAGCATTATTATACTGGTCTCTAGTGGACTTTGGCAGTATTACAATTAGGGGTATCTGTTTATTGTTTCTTTATTCATATGTAATTATATATTAGCTATCTGCAGAAGTGCCTTCTCATTTACATCAAACATCATTTAGTATCATAAAATAATTTCAGCTCTAAGGTCACCAACTTGCTCATACAACAGATATGCCTATATTGTGTCAGTTATGTTTAATTTACCCCATAGACTGTAGCCTATATGGTTTATCCAAATACAAGATGTTAGCAGGTATACAGAATGGAGTAAGGAGATCATCAGATTTCCAAAAGCTAAAAAAACATGCTTACAAATGAACACAGTCAAATGTTCTGTGTCTGAATTACCTGCCTATACATATTCTGTGCGCAGTCTCACTCCAGTGGCGCAGGAGGCGCATCAGACTGTGAATATGCTCACTTAATGCCTTTCTGTCTTCACCCAGTTGGGGCTTATCTGAGCTTGCTGTTGTGACAGCATCTCTGCTCCCCTCCCTCCAGTCCGGCTCAGGACAGCCACTGGTCTGCTTAACATGAGTCCAGGAGATATCTCGGTAAATACCACTTTTCCCTTTTCTGTTATAGGAAGCATATCATCGCCACAGGAGCTACACTATTTCCATTATTTCCATAAGCCTCTTAGTGGCGACATGCTCTGTCATTTGCAGAGTGGCTTCATACTATGAAGTGAGTTTCTATATATTTTAAGTGACTATTCCTATTTGCCCTGTTAATATGGCAAAGGGTTTCTGTTCTGCTATGAATGAGAATGGAAGTTGCTAATATTTCCCAGTTTTTTTAAATGGATACAGTAATCCCATTCCTCAGAGAGAGGAAGCAATGGAGATAAAGGTAAAGGACCATACCAGCACGTCGTTTCTCGCCTCGTGTTATTTCTACTTTCTCGGCAGCCACATGTATCCTTTCATTTGTTGAGCTACACTATAAAATCAACAGCAAGAAACTTTCTGTCGAAAACTGTTGACATGATTGTGAATAGACAACATACTCTGCTTTTATTTCAATAATACTATACTTTTTATTTTTTCACATTTACATTATCATTTGGGAAAATATTGTTTATTTAATAAGTCAATAAATTAGAAGAAAAGATAGAAAGGGAAAGAAGAGAAAAGGATTATTGTCCTATTATTGTTTTTAGAAATACTTTATGTTTATTAAAACATTTAATAATGTATTGTAGATCAGTGATAATAATCATGGAGGATTTGGGCTAAAACTGCAAACCAAACGTGATTGCCTTACAATCCAACAATGTTTTATTAAATAGTTGCATAGTTTAAAGGGCAAAGCAAGCAAAGAATATACACCAAACAAATTGATTCCTCCCTTTAATAACTATAATCTTAAAGTCGTCCTCTTTATACCTGAAGGTGTTGTCGGATTGTTTTCCTCAGTGTCTCACTGATTACAGTAAATCACTTCTCCCCGGTGATCAGGCCGAGAGCTGAGTTTCTCTGCTTCCTAATTATTGGTGCTCTTTTAACTAGATCATTCAAAGTGGTTCATTCTCTCCTGAGCTTGACTTGTTACACTCCGAAAATTCACAGATTCTGAGTCGGATGATTTAGTGTCACTGTCTACAGTTTAAAACACATTTACTGCCGCTTAATCAAAACAATAGCAAAAGACAAAAGACGGAGAAGCGTGGGATCATGGGAGTTTGTCATTGCAGTCAGCTTCTCCAGGTTAGGATTCCTTCAGTTCATCGTTCAGGACGTTTTTACCATCAGATGAATTATTTGCAGAGGACTCCTCCTCTCCAAAACAAACGTACATGGGGATTAAACCGGTAGAAACACTAAATAATCAGTTTCACGCTAAAAACCAGTGTTTCTCTGACACTGTTCGGCTGCCAAGAATGTTTGCTCGGCTTATTTCTCTGATAGTTTAAGATTCAGACGTCCGATGACTAAAGTCCTTCAATGTGGTTAAAATATAAAGTTAAAAGAGACCAAAATCTAAGTAGTGTCTGGTAAAAAAGGGGCTGGAAACTGGATAATAAGGCTCCTGGCTGACAACCTCAACGCTGACGCATGCACAAAGTAGATACTTCGCCACCTTGATTAAAATGACAGATTTCTCTCAGTTTGAAATTTGTTGGAAACATTTGGGATAAATATTTAACAAAGCTCTTGTCGTTTTTAGAATTGTTTGTGCGGAAATGTTACATATTATGCCTTAAATAGTGTGTAAACTGCAGTCTACAATGCTGTTAGTTGTGTTGCGTAGAAACAACACAGGAATGTGATCATGTATTTAAACCACGTTTAATCCAAATGTCAGAGTCATGACTTCAGAGAGAGACTGAGAACTGTTTCAGTCGCAATTATTTTAATATATTTTTTACTGAGCTGTAATCAGAAAAAACCTTCTAGCCCCTGGTTCAGTTTCCTCCTCCACCCATCACCACACCATCATCACCCCCTTAACCAGTCTGTCATTTAAAGTAAGCAGCCGCCTGCTTAGCCGGCACCTTTCACTTTTCAAGCAGGACTTAATTTACTGCAGGACATTTTAAATCTCCTGCCTCTGTGGCGCTGAGTCGCAGACAAATGCCTGGTTGCAAATGTATCTCATTGACTGCTGACTCGGTTGTATTACAAGCTGGCTGATAGGGGCTGCCACAGTAATGTGGCCCTCAGGTTTATCCTCAGATGTTAGAGGAAATGTATTAATTTAGTTTAGATGGGGCCTTATGAAAAGTGTCCTGGCAGGCAGCAGACCCCCTCTCAACCTCTCGGGATTGACGCTATCTGCCGCAGAGCCAAAGCATATTCCAGCATCAATGTGTCAGGGGGAAAGCTATTAAAACCGCTTTACTTTTCCTAAGTATCATGAGAATAAGCACAAGATTTAGTGAAATCCCTCCCAGAGCACTGGAAATCTTGGGGATTTTCCCCCTGAAATGTTTCCTAATAGGCTGCTCAGAAGTGTCAGAAACTCTTGTTACTCTTCCATGTAGTTTGTGGATTTCAGTGGATTTATTTGGAGCTGAAATGACAAAATTTGAAGTATGAGTGCATCTGAACTTTCTCCATAATCAGATGGAAACCCATTCTCCAGCTCACTAGCATATAATAGTAACAGTACATAGTAATAGTAATTCCAGTGTACACTCAGTGTAGGTGAAATTTTAAATCATTGCATTCAAATGACACATTTTAATGAAATAAAAGTGTAATACTGTAATGCAAATATACACAAGTATAAACTGTTAAGACAATATAAACAAAGTAACTAAGAGTGTGAGTAATGACTGAAAAGGCACAAGCATAATGCTTTTATATGTCTATTCATTTTGATCAATTTAAGCTACCCTAAAAATGATACAGTAAAAATCATCCACACAAACGAATAAATAGCTTTATAAACCATCCTTCTGATAACCAGAAGAGAGTTACACATTGTTCCATCATTTAATGCCAACAATAGAAATAGATCTCCTTTAATCCATTGTTTAGCTCATTACATGTAAACTATTTATATATATATATATATATATATATATATATATATTTGCATTCATGTATTGAAACAAATATTTTGTGCGCGGTCTGGCAGCAACTTTGTACATTATTTGCATTATTTTATAATATACCAAATAATTACATTTCTCAAAATGAGATTTTATAAACAATGGATTTGTCACGATGTGGTGTAGGAGAGGACCCAAAAGCAGTTCAGCAGACGATATAACAAAAAGCAAGTTTAAATAAAACCAGGTAGACACGGGGTAGACACGGGGTAGACACGGGGTGGGTACGAGCAGAACACGAGCGGGCTGATAACAGACACGTAACATGAACAATGAACCCACAAACACTGAGACAGACAGGGATATATACACAGACACTAAATGAGGGAACGAGACACAAGGGCAGGAAGTAGAAACAACAGAGAACAGGTAATTAACAAAATAAAACAGGAAGTACCAACACAACACAAAACATCTAACGAACAGGCATTGTTACAATTTGTGTATACTAACCAGCCTTATTATATTATTACTCAGAGCTCGCTTTTGTAACAAGACGATTGAATTCATAGTCGTTTCAAAGGTTGACCCCCACAATTCAACACAGTAAGATATGTAAGGAAGTGTAAGTGAACAACAAGTTATATACAAGGCCTTATCATTTAATAGATCCCTAAATGTGTACAGGATTGCTATTGACTGAAATTGTACATTTAAAGGGGAACTACGCCCATTTTCAAAATTCATACATGTTATTCCTATTGTCTAAGACAGTCAGTTCAAATCAGTAAACATGAACAACTTTCTCCCAAATCCAAAAACTGGAGTGTTTAAAGTCTACAGATAACATACGGGAACTCTGAATTTAGGTATTGTTCCCCTTTAATATAGTCAATATGTAAGAAAATTATAATGATTACAATGCTTTAGGACTGCATCTAATAATTACATTTAACGTCAATTAATCTATTATACTACAAGCAATTATTTTGATTGCTTTTACCGTTTATCGATTTGTTTGGTCCATAAGAAACGTCAGAAATGAGGGTAAATGCACTCCCTAAAGATGAGAAGCTTGAACCTGGTAATGTTTGGCATTTGTGCCTAAAAACAAATCACAATTATAAAAGGAGGTTTATTTTCACTTCTCAAGAACAGCCTTTTGTTCAGGTCTCGTATTATTGGACTCTCCTGCTTCATCAGCATCAGTGAACAATATAGTTGTCAAACTCTTGAGCCATTCAGTGGAAGAAAGAAGATTATTTTCAGCTCTGACAGTAATTATTCAGTTAATAAATACAGCAAATTAGTATGAAACATCAGGGGTTTGTCTCCAGCATGAAGTTGACTTAATGGATTCTTTTCTCGTCAGACATTGGCACCCTCCCCCGGCCGAGCGCCCGGCCTGCCTCTCTGTGTCGTCTTTCATTCCCTTTTCACCCCCAGGTCTTTCTGTACCTGTCAATTTCTTTCTACAGTGTGACTCCTTAATCCACCTGAGTGCATGGAGGACAGTTTTGACATAAGAAGAAAAGATAGACTCCTAAGGAGAGGACCAGTATCTTTAGAGCCCGGGGATAACCGGATTACGACAGACATTTTGTGCTGCTGGCAGTTTTTCTTATTACCCTTTTTTTCTCCCCCTCATCTCTCCAGAGTTGAAATGCTGCCCTTTAGAAGTCACACCAAACACTGACTAGTACACAAACACACACACTCTCTGTGTTTTCCCAACTGAAGCAGCTGAAAGCTTTGAGCAGAGTCAAACTGAATCTTGATAGATGATAGTAGCAAGAAACAGATTTCTCCTCACTGGTCTTCTCATGTTGTTGTTCTCGGACTGCTTCTCTTCCCACTGTCGAAAAGCTCTCTAAAACATGGTTCCCCTGCGAAGGTAATCATTGTCTCTGTGTGGCGGTGGGGGCCTCCTGTGTGTGAAGGCCTGAACCTACAGCCCAGTAGATAACAGCACAGCCACGAGGTGACAGATCAACCGTCTGGCCCCTGCTGCCAATCACTTTATCCCTCCAGCCCGTCTGCTCCGAGGAATCCCAGAGAAAGACGCTCTCTGAAAAATGTCTTATCATCTCCACCACTGGATCTTTCATGTCCATTTATTTTTGCCTTTGAAGAGGCCTGCGGTGCTCTGATTGTGGGAGGTAAATGAAGTAAAGGCCTCCTCCTCGCTGGTACCCTGATATCTAAGTTTATCGCCGCTACCAAAACCTAAACCTTCAACTAACCGCCACAGGTCTGTCTACGGGGAAACACATCATGCTTCTGTCATGGTAATAATCCTTTTTGCAGAAGCCATTTTGGTGCCTCTGAGGCAGCTTGGAAGCTTCCACTAAGACATCTAGAAATGTATTGAGTTTCTTCCTGAGTATATACTCCATACGGTAATCCCCTGTTTTTACCTATAAACTCCTATAGCGCTGTATATACTTATAAGTTATTGCTCAGACTTTTCTGCATCAATGTCATTTCAATAACAGATGAGGAGGCTAAAGCGCATATTTGATCAGAAAAGGTTTAGTAATTATGAAAACTGTAACAAGCGATGAGTCACCCAGGGCCAGAGAATTATGGCTGTGATTAATATTGATTTTGTAGAGAATGGAGAAGGAAGAGCTGAGCCGCTTGTACACATATTGATATATAAGAAACCTGTACGCCATCATGGGAAAGAATTTAAACGAGTGATTGTGTCGGTTTGGAGTTTTAAAAGTAAGAGTACAGATTGTGATTTTGAAACAAAGATGGAGGCAAGTTCGAGGTAGAGTCTCCACCCACTAATGCAGGCTCATATGTAGGGTCATGTCCTCAGTACTTTGGGGGGTTACCTTATAAAAATGAAAGGGACAGTTCATCTCATAATCAAAACTACACATTTCCCCTCTTACCTGTAGAGCTATTTATTAATGTAGATAGTTGTGCTGTGAGTTGCAGAGTGTTGGAGATATCAGCTGTAGAGGTCTATCTTCTCTCTAATATAATGGAACTAGATGCTCTCTACTTGTGGAGCTCAAAGAGCCAAAAAATACATTTAACTCAACAGCAAAGTTTCTTTCCAGAAACCATGACCTGGTTACACAAGATAATCCACAGAGCTGGTTGTGAGCAGGTTCATGTAGTAACTATTCTTTCTACCGTATCACCGCCCAGAAGATAGCGTACATCTACTCATGGACGAGAGACTTGTGACAGAGCGAGATGTAAACATTAATGGCTTCCTCTTCGGCTGAGCTGCAACATTAACTCGCTCAGGAGACCAAACAATATTTAGACCTTAATGTTGGGAAATAAAGCAGCAACACCGTATCTTTCGGTCTGTAATTTCCTTGGAAGTTTCCTGGAAATAACCATGTACCTCTGTGCTAACTGTGAGTTATTTTAGGTTGCTGTAGTTGTAGATTAAACTCAAGTAAAGTGTAGTTTTTAAAGAATTGCTCTTTTGCAATAAAATCAGAAAATTCAGCCCAAGAAGTCCAAGTAATAACTACATGTAGAGACTTTCTTTTAGGGGATGTTTGGGGGCTGTGGACTCATGACTTTAGAATAGACATTCATTAGTGAGCAAATGAGCAACCAAGGAGGAGCTGCGGTGCAACACAACCTCCAGAGACTTTACAAAAGCTTCTACTTTTAGTTTTCTATGCAGCAGATAACTCGCACCACAGGTTTCCTGCCTGCACTTGCCTCAGTAGATATTTGGAGAGAGGGAGAAGGAGGAAGTCCCTCAGAAATGTTGTACAGTCACTTTTTTGTGAAGGGATTACAGTGCGCTCTCTCATTCCCATTGGCTTGGCCGCCGTGACAGTGGTGTGGTGATGAGTGGTTGACATGCCCAGCATCATCCATAACAAGCTTCCAACTTGGTCCTGTGTGGCTACCATTCATTGCGCTTTATGTACTTTTCCGTCACACTTTGTGCAAATGCTTCAGTCCATTTGGAATTACAGTTTCTAGTACTTTCTTACCAAAGAGGCAGAGAAAATATTTCTTAACTGACCACTTTTCCGTTTACGCACGAGAGGAGCATGAGCTTGTTGGAGAGGTGACTTAAGTTAAAGACGGACCTGTGTGTGTGGGTGTGTGTGTGTGGGTGTTTTTTTAAATAATTGATGTGCCAGTTTCTGAGATGGCAAAACCTTTAGATCACATCAAAAGACCCATGAATGCTTTCATGGTGTGGTCCAGAGGCCAGAGGAGGAAAATGGCCCAGGAAAACCCAAAGATGCACAACTCTGAGATCAGTAAGAGACTCGGCGCGGAGTGGAAGCTGCTCTCCGACACCGAAAAACGTCCGTACATCGACGAGGCCAAGAGGCTGCGGGCTCAGCACATGAAGGAGCACCCGGACTACAAGTACAGACCCCGGCGCAAACCCAAGAGTCTCCTGAAGAGGGATCGTTTCGTTTTCCCGCTACCGCCTTTACTCGGGGACACAGCGGAGCATTTGAAGGGATTTTCCATGGAGTCCTTTCTTGTCCCCGGGGATAAAGCCAGAGCTTTCCTCGCTCCCGTCTCCTCCTCCCCCTCTTCCTTCTCGCTGCTGGAGCCGGTGGCGCAGTTCAGCACCGGAGCTGTCCAGCGCATGGCGGAGATACCGCACGCTCTGGCCGCCGGCGCTCTGCCCTACAGCGCGCACACGTTTGGATACCAGACTGGAGGGATTGGGGGTCTGGGTTGCCACGGACAGCACACCCACAGCCACCCGTCACCCTCCGGCCCGGGATACGTGGTGCCGTGTAACTGTAGCGCCTGGTCTGCTGCCAGTTTACAGCCTCAGGTGGCATATATTCTCTTCCCCGGAGGGATGACCAAAAACGGCATGGACTCGTATACTTCACCCAGCTCCAGTGTGTGACAGGCACTCCAAGACGCGCGCCGTCATAACGGGGAAAGTTTGCGCACACAGGACCTCCCCGTGTAATATGACAAAAGAAAAATAACTGGCTACAATACATGTTTTCATCCTACACATATCACAGCGAAACTGAATATTATAGGCTAGTGTTTCCACAGATATTATTTCAAAATGCCATAAATTGCTGTCTACCATATACTGAGCACCAACAACACACTACAAGTCTCCATATTACGCGTTATTCCATGTAAATGCAGAGGAATGGTTTGGTAAAGATGTTATATTATTACCCTTTTGACAAAAATATAAATTTAAACCAGTTTAAAATTAAATGCACGAGGCCCACGCATAACCTTTCTAAATAATTGATAAGAAATCAACAGGCGAACTAATGTTACTGCCAGTCAGAGAAACATGAAGCTGCTGTGGGTTTAGTGGTTTATTGACACAGGCCTAAAAAGGCATTTAGTCTCATTTCTACACTTTAGATTCATACACTGTTACATGTGTCCAGTATATCTGTCTCAGTTTGTAGGTCTGCTTTTTCATGTTTTTACTTTGGAGCTTTTCATAAACTTGTGTAAATAATGATTTAACATTTGCAATTACACCAGTTTTGGATACTAAGTGATTTGCTGTTCAATGAACAATGTTGGTGTGAAGTTGATATTATAGTTTGTATTTGGGATGATCCACATCATCACATTTTCCCTTACATTTTATTAACGTCTACTGATTATCAAAGTGTAATTTCTTTTTTGTTGGATGTCATCTTATTGCTGTAATATTAATTGGGGGAAGTGTGTTTTTATGTTCCTGACAACCTCGTATTTAAACAAGCTGACCGATAACAACACAAACTTACACAAAAGACAAACAGATACTAGTATAATGCAAAAAACAGAAGTCCATGGAACTGACGAACATAACTAAATTAAATTCTATTGTCCCATCTTGTTTGGTGACTGCTGTATGAGTTTCGTTGTGTGTCCGTGTGTGTGTTTGTGAGAGCGAGGCTTATGATAAGAGAAGAATAGAAACTTCTCTCCTCCCCATGTTGTTGACAAAGTGATAAGGTGCCAAGTTGAATCATGGAAATCATTTGAGGTACTGTTTGTTTCAAACTTAGTAAGAAGGAAGTCCTCACGCTGAAACCACTGACCAGTCTCCATGTGACGACTCAGAATTGTCGTCCAGTATCTATGATGTAGAAATATTTACCAGGAAAGGCCTGACCGCAGATGCATCAGGATGTCTGGGTCATGGCCAGAGGGTCTTTGGGACTTTATTAGATATCACATGGTAGAAATGCAACAAATGTCCTTCTCTGGACATGAATCGGGGACGTCGTAATTACATAGTTCTTAGGATAAAGTGCCAGATTTGATTTAATATTTCCTCTTACCTGTAGAGGAAAGTGTTCACAGGTCATACATGAAGCAAAAAAATAAAAATAAAACAAAGGGGTCCAAAAAAAAAAGTATAATATTTCCCTCTGAAATGTAGAGTAGAAGTTTAAAGTAGCATACAATAGAACTACTCAAGTAAAGTACAATTACTTCAAAAATGTACTGAAGCTCAGTACTTGAGTAAATGTACACATTTGGTTCTGCGTCGTCTCTGTGTGTTCACATGTTTCTTGCATCTTTTTTCAGTGTGTGAGGGTGTCGACATGGAAAACTGCACAATTAACCCACAGACCGAGTGTTGGCGGTTGACCTAAAGTCCAGTGATTCAGTTTGCCATGTTTACATTTAAACAGTTAGTTCTCATTTAGGTGCCAGGTGCGCCTATCACCACTGTGTCCACATCTCTCAGCACAATGTGGCCCAACCCATGCTGCTGCATCACCCACTGGCTGAAACCCAACCGCCTCCACCCCATCACTACAAAGTGCCACTTTGGCCATTTTCATTCTCTGCCCGCACACCATTGGCACCGTTACTTAAACCATTTACCTTCGCAGCTAAAGTTTAATATTAGGTTCTTGATTTATTTAAACAGTGCACAAACCATCCTGCCAGTGTATTTCCGTAACTTCTGAAGGAGGAAACGACGATGGCGCCTTCAGTTCTGCAGAACGGTGGATTCATTTTGGGTTTGCTCGGGGCAACAGCCCTCATCGCAGCTACTGCCATGAACAATTGGAGTGTGAAGGACAGGCAGGGGGAAGTGGTGACGTCTGTTTACACCTACAAGGGTCTGTGGCAGGACTGTGAGACGGCTTCCTCAGGATTGACAGAGTGTCGCCCGCTCTATGGCCTCCTGGGCTTCTCAGGTAGGACTCTCTATTTCATACTGTAATAATAACTAAACACAAACTGTGTCTGGAATAAGTCACTTTCACTGTGAAGGCCACAGCCTTATGGGTTTTTCTTTTGAGTAAATTAAATAGTCCCATTCCTGCTCTTCAGAGCATTGCAGAGCTTTCCCTGATCACAGCAACATGCAGCGAGTAACTACGTTTGAGGAAGCTGTACTCCAACAGGGCTTTACTAGTTCTTCTCAAAAGGATTTTCCAGTCTCATTCGGTCGCATGGGGTCCATGATGACACGTGTAAGCGACATAGAAGGTCAACCCTTCTCTCTGTGCGTCCAGGGGGCAACATTTGCTTTTTTCCCCCCCTCCCAAATGGCTAGTTAATGTTCAAATGTTACCAGCCTCTCGGAGCATCGTCTTGTGTGACTTGTGTGGCAGCTCGCATGTTTTACCAGCATTAGGGTGGTGCTAATGTTGTGCCCTGTCTGCTGCATATTTGTAAAATATTATGAGAAGGATGATGAGATGAGGAACCTGCCACAACCATTGTAACAAAGTTCTTGTACTATAATAATGAAGTACAAGGAAATAAAGCATAATGGGTTCTTGGGTTTAAAAGTGTCACTCAAATGCAACATGGAGAGGGATGAAACCAGGAATACAGTGGTTTAATAAAAGAAATAAAAACACTCCACCATTTAGTGAATTAAGTACTAAAAGGATAAATAATAATAAATAAATAATAGATAAGTCTATAAAGGGAAGCCAAAAGCAAAACGCTTCTCCTTATAACTATTTACTGTAAATTAATATTATTCTTTAGACAGATTATATTTAAAAACAATTTATTTTGTCCTTATACCAACTCTTGTTCCGGCGTCGAACCCCCTCCTATCAGTGTTTGTATTAGCACCAGTGCATTCTGGTCACTATAATGGACAGCCAGGCCGAGACTTAGTCAACACAGTTATCAGAAACAGAACAAACAACAAGCAAAGGGCAGGTTCCTACAGCACACCTACTGCGGGAGAATACAGCTCGCATTATCAGATTAAATACATCTGTTACCGTCATAGCCTTTGGAAGATTACTGGAGATTTCAGTCTTCAATGAGGTCTCTCTGCAAAAGCCTGTCAGATGCACGGTTTATGTCACTTGTGATGCATATTGTTATGCGCTGTACAGCCTCTTGGTAGATTAAGATACAATTAGTCATTTCTGAAATATCACACTCAATCTGATATGTGTTTTCTGTCCACTAGGTACTTTCCAGGCTGTGCGAGCCCTGATGATAGTGGGCGTGGTGCTGGGGGTCCTCGGGGCGGTGATATCCGTTTTCTCCCTGACCTGCCTCACAATGAACAGCATGGCAGAAACCACCAAGGCCAAGATGAGCCTCGCCGCTGGCATCATGTTCATCATCGGCGGTATGGTTACAACAGAAATATGAGGGTTGTTTTCTTTCTTAAAGAAATAATAACTGAGTGTTACCTTGAATTCTTTTTCTCACATGCCTCCAGGGTGAACGAAGACTCAAAAAACTACTACCTAAAACACTTCTGACGAGAAGCCGTTTATGTTTTGATCGATTACAACAGATCTCTCTGAGGAGTGAAGTATTCCTTTAAACTGCACTTATTAACTTCCTGTCTATACCCCTCTGCAACCTTCTCTCAGGTGTGTGTGGCATCGCTGGAGCTTCTATCTACGCCAATCAGATTGTGGCCAGTTTCAGGGTGTCCACCTACCCCAACTATGGAGGCAACATGCAGGGAGGGATGGGGGGAGGGATGGGAGGAGGGATGGGAGGAGGGATGGGAGGGATACCCAGGTAGGATATATATAGATGATTATTTTGCTTGTGTTTTCATATGATTTGCGTGCTGGACTACATTACTTCTTGTTTGTCTTCACAGATACACATTTGGCCCTGCACTGTTTGTAGGTTGGATAGGAGGGGGGGTCCTGGTTATTGGTGGCATCCTGAAGTCACTGGCTTTCAAGGGAATGGTGAAAGATGAAAAACCACAGTGAGTGCCCGCACAGATTTATAGTTGCTAATCTACTGGTGCCCGTGGAGCTGTTTTGGACTGAAATGTACGTTCTGTATCGATCTCCAACTATTTTTGCCTCTTGTTTTCCAGTTACCCGGGGGTGGCTTACAAACCTCAGCCCCGCAACAAGAGTGACCTGAGTGATCACCATTCAGAGGGCGACAAGAAAGTGCAGAATTATGTGTAACTTCTACCATTCCAGCACCAACAATATATGTTTGCTAAGGCGTGTGGTTCGAGCTGTTCCCGTGCAGCATGCTGTGTGGGATATTTCTTTTTCACTTGCCTCATATACACATTAAGTACATCTTAACTTTAAATAATGTCTCACATTGTAACAGCAGTAAAACAGGTTTAATACATTTTCTTGATGCGAAATATGCAGTTTTTAACAGGTTGTAGTATATATACAAAACAAATATAAGTGATGGAACAAAAAGTTTAAAAGGCAAGGATCCGACTAAAGAATCTGCAGAGCGTTAAAAAGATCACAGCTGTTTGAATTGTGCGGATCTTTTGTCTGATTCTTGCCAAAATATGTGGTTTTCACATGCATGCATCACCGTGGTTACTAGATATTTGTAAATGCTTTATGTCATTTTTTACTTGAGTTTTGTTAAATCATTTCATTTTTATGTTAATAAAACACTGATTTGTGAAATACGTGGTTTGAATTGCTCTGAGAACGTTCCTGATTATGAACATCATATTATATTTATGCAGGACCTATGTGAGAAAGGAAAGGGTTAGATCTGTGCTCTTGGTTGAGCGTTGCTCCTCTATCTGTAGACAACCTGCAGTAATGATCTACTATAGTACAACCAGGAGTTACACTGCTGCGCTCTGCTTATACAGACTGGTAGCTGGATGAAAACCAGCAGAAGCTAGAGCTCCGGGCCAGTGTGTCCTTCAGTACACAGTATGTTCATCCTGCAGTGGAAAATATGCTTTTATGGTTCCTCTCCCTTTCAGAGAAAGGAAATACCTGCCTGAGTTGCAATACCGTTTCAGACCACTAGATGTCAGCAAATTGATGTCTGTGGTTTAAACCAGTACGAGGAGAGAGATCATCTCTGCTGGAGTAACAAAGATTATTGTGTTATTAAAAACTCACATTTAGGGATTGGACTATATAGGATACAATCGTGGATCGGGATAAAACATCACAAGAAATTGATCAGAGTGAATTAAAATTATCGGAATAATCGTGAATATTCTCACTTGAGTGATTTGAAAAAGCCGTCTCACTCAGAAGTGAAACATAGAACCGGATTTAAAAAAACTATCATGCAAGAAATACACTAAAACAATGTCATCTTTATTATACAGGAGGGGCCTTATAATAATGTCCTTATTTAAGATCGTTTCGATTTTCACTAGAAAGGATGAGTCCTGTGATACCAGTGTGTGCAATAAAAACAAGTTGTTTAAAACATCCTGGACTTTACATTTTATTAATGTCAAGAGTTTTAAGCATATTCTGAATAGCAATTATTTTTTGGCCAGGATAATCTTGACCTTACGCTTTCATATCGTCCCATTCCCAATTTACATAAAAAAAAAAAAAAAGAATCTATAGACAGAACCATCAGAGACTTGTTTATTGTTGCATATTCAAACAGTCACCTCACTCGCTCAAAAACAAGCATCCAAAATAAATCCAGTTTCTCTTCAAAGCAGAAGATGCCGAAAAAAAGCACAAACATACATCAGAGCTCACATCCCAACACTGGTTTACTGTGAGGCCGTCACCAACGTGTGCTTCAGCAAAGACATCTGCGTTTGGAGAGCAACTAGGATTCATTCTCGCTACAAATCCACCAGCCACAATGTTGAGCGTTATAAAAAATAATCATACAAGAATATCAGACAGACAACAAAACCGTTCAGAATGTGCATTGTTGTTTCTCACTGACGTTGAGCCACGATTAATCTGTAGTCTTCACCATTAATCTGAGTGTGCTGCCCATCTGGGCTCTGTAATTATGTCTCTTCACACTATCGCAAGTTATTTGGTAAAATCTTCACCACACCACATTTCACACAAAAACAGTCATAGTAATTTAACTACCATCTATCAAGGCCGAGTTTTGTGTCGGTTCATCCAAATAATTAACTAATTAAAAATGTTCTCAGCAGCCCCGAGCGTCTCTGGCCATGCAGATAGTTTTGGTTTATTGTGCTCAAGTTTTAAGAGCTCCATCTCTTCAGATTTATGTCAAAACCTAAATACAATGGATGCAAGTGCATTTATTCTTGTGCGCTGCTCAGAACATTGGATTTTTTTTTATTTACAGCAAAAAACTTCCCAAAATAAACATGAGTTTTCATTGGGACCATTTACTCAGTAGAAAACGGTTGACGTTAGATGGTTTGTCCACAACAGATTCTAGAACGACGAGTTGTTTTCCAGTGCTGCGAGCACCACAAACTAACATCGAGCTGAAGGTGTACACACAAATCTCAGGCACATAAAACAGAAAATATCTGCATGGCTACGTACGATCAGAGGCGTTGTAATTTGGGTGAATCGACTCTTTTAGGTAAGGACAAAAACATGAAAACAATTTCTTTGAGTAGATTTGTCTATATCTGGTCTAATTTCTCACTCAGGAACTCCTCCACGCTGTCTGTGTTCCACTTGAGGATGCTGAGTTCTTCAGCGATGTTCCCGTTATCGTCCAAAAGCTTTAGTACAGGATCTGAGCCTCTGACGTACTGCAGTGTGGGAGGAGGTGAGAGAGAAAGAAAACCAAGTTGGGTGTTAGGAAGACAGGTTTGCCCAAATACAAATGGAAAACATTGAGAAATGTTTGAGTCATACGATTGACATGATTTCTCTATGAAATTGCATTTCCCCCCCAGAGGAAACTTAATGCAATTGTAATTGCGGGATTATATAGTCATGCTGGTACACAGTCCATCATCCCTACCTTGATCTGAAGACCCTTGAACATCTTTGGCTTGTCACTCCTGACAAAAGCTGAGGAGATAGAAACACGGGTGAGACAAATGGCAGGTAATCAATCAGTCTTTCTATTTTAGTACGGAGGTTTGTAATTGGTGACAACTGCAAAACCTCCCGGGAATGTGGCGTTAACAGCAGAGAAGACAGCTGCGAACACAGGATATCTACAGCTGAAGTAAACAAACGGGAGCCATATGGTACAGACGCCTTCCCCCATACTCAGGCGAGCTGCAGCGAC
This sequence comes from Cottoperca gobio, assembly GCF_900634415.1. Classification (NCBI taxonomy): domain Eukaryota; kingdom Metazoa; phylum Chordata; class Actinopteri; order Perciformes; family Bovichtidae; genus Cottoperca; species Cottoperca gobio. Next base: position 21,592,830 of record NC_041371.1, read on the forward strand.
TCCATCAACGAAACCCAACCCCGACTTAACCGAACGTTACAGAGCAGAGATGGGCGGTCTCCTCTCAACACACAGGATGAAAAAAAAACTTCAAAAGCACGTTTGCCCTCCGGCATTTCAGACCACCTACTGCAAAAAGTGATTTCAAGAGGATACATTTCACACATTGATCGAGACAGAATCACACGACGCACAAACTTCTGTCAAAAACAAAGTAGATGGAACTTTGAGCGCAGACCACAGGCTCCTCCGATGTTCCCATTTCCCGAGTTGGGAAGTCGTTCTTCCAACTTTGGGGTGTTCATGAGCTTTAAAGTCTTAATGTGAAAACATGGACGTTACAAAGAAGATGTGTTGTAGTCTATTGCTCAGAGCTCACACGTTGATCTAATTATTCTGACACCACATGATCCAGCACAAATGCCCCATCTCGCAATGTTAACGCAAGCGAACCATAATTAATGTATCCGCCCCGTGATTCGGAGCCACCACAACATGTAGTGTGGTCCAGTCTACACCCTTCCACGTTTCCTGAAAATTGTAACCTTAATCCTGCCGACAGACAAACCGAGCCGAATCATATCCCAGCACTAATGTCAGTGTAATGATCGTGTTCTGGTGGAAAACTTACCTTGGACTTGAGGGAACCTCCCCAGTTTTCATCCACACACCTCGAGGATGGCCCCGGCATAGAGCTGTGTGCAGAGAGACACAATGTCAGGTAGTCAATGGAGAGCGTTTTCCCCCACAGACGCATCAATGCACACAGAGACAAAGCGGGCTCGTGGCCCAGCTGGTGGCAGGACGCCTGGCCTAGAGGAGTAAATTTGATTGAGGCCGACTGATTCATAAACGTGTCCAGGCAACTCCCTGGGGGTCATTAAACTGTGAGGCTGTGCATATGGAGCAGGGCTGATGGATGGCCGTTTGTGCAGGGCTCACTTGTAATCAAACCTCCAGCACCAATATACAATGAGTTAGATGAAATTGGAGTGTCACAGCAGTTTTTCAAGACCATGCTCTGCGTTTCAGGGAGGAGAGCGGTAAACGGCCTGGTTGGCTGGTTCACACAGCAAATTAAATTGCACATGCAAAACCAAGATCCTCCGCCGTCCCTCCCTGTAAACAATCCAGCACTGCTGAAATGACATTTCCCTGCTTTTCATTTTACCACGCATGGCAGATCAGAGACAAGTCACGACTGTTGAGAGCAGGAAACTAGGAAACAAGTAATGCAACTCCAACACTCCAGCCTAAAGCATTAAATCATGATATTTAGAATAGATATAGTACCGTCAATAAAAACAGGCTGAATAGATACAACTAAAAGGTTAACAAGAAAAAACTGCTCATCAAAGATCAACAGGTCGTCCTTTACAGCAAGTTTAGAAGTTAAAACCATAATGAAGACTGAAAAATGTTTTCTCGTCCTTGAGCGGAGATTATTCTGGATCATTCCACCGAAATTCTTCAAAAGACCACAGAATTATTCTGTGAGCATCCTGACTGGTGAGACTATATTTTTGCTTGGATTGAAGATTGAAGGATAATGCTGGTGATAATATACTCAGACATAAACACCTAAACCAACAACGTGTTAGTCTCAATACTTTGTGACATCCCCGGCAGATGTCCTACAGAGAAACACTGTATGGGGGCAGCCAGGGGGCTGAGGTGCTGCCATGTGCAGGTTTGCTCTGCAAAGAAGCACACATTTGAAAATGAGTAAAAGAAATGTCAGCCATGCTCAGTGAATCTTACTAATCGACAAGGCTGCGAAATAAGCAATTTCTCAGAGGGTTTAATGACACGGCACTGATGTCAATTGCGAGACTGACAGAATTCTTACAGCAGATAATTGTTGCCGTCTGGAGAAAATGTGCTTAGTGACACTGTCGTTTCCACGGGGACCCTCGTGGTGCAGCTGGAGACGGCCAATTGCTCTTCCAAGTGACATTTTCACTCAAATTGTGAGGAGGAAGAGGAGTAATCTTTCCTCTAAGTGTCTGTCTGAAACAGAGTTATCATCAAGAGGTAATGAGGTGTGCACTGCGCTTTCCCAAGGTGCTGTTGCTAGGATACCACACACTCACCGGGGGTTTTGCTTAATCAAAGAAGAATTACATTGTTTTTCCACAATCCCGTGACTCCGTGTCTGCCGGGCTCCGTGTCAAGAGCCCGGCAGAGTCTCCTTTTGAATTTGTTGTAATCACGGGAGCAATGAGCACATAGCAACACCTCCTCCCCAGCTTCAGAGGTTGTTACTGCTAAACTTGATATCGACGCCGCGGGGAGTGTGAAGCTGGGGTTAAGGAGCCTCCACTCTGAACATCAGCGAAGGATTGAGTCCGACTACTGATACTGACAGGTTGAGTGCGGCAGCTCAGATCTGATGCACAGCTGCACAGTGTCAACAGAGCCAGCGACAGGGAGGCGAAAACTAGGTTGTTTTTAGTAGCAGTTCAAATGCTGGAGGTTGTGATCCTGTCAATGAAAGAGACGCATCCTGACACGGAGGTTCTCAGAGTGCTCCTGTCCACTGAGGAGCCCGTCGTCTGTGAAGCTCAGTAAATGACTAGAGACTAGGGCTGTCATCATATCACATTTTCAATACCCCATTATCGTGGCCGAAACAATTCATGATAACGATATCGCAGCATCTATAGAAAATAATGCCATCAGTCAAATCTTAAACGTTGTTTATTGTGGGTGTTTTTTTAGCAAATTACACTTACGATACAAGTGTAGGGAGATCTAACTAACTACAAAAAGTGATTTGATCATTTCAGAGGCGCTGGATTATTGTCACGATATTATCAATGTGTAAATGAACTGCATTTATGTCGCACTTTTCCAATCTTTGCGATCACTCAAAGCGCTTTACAACACATGTCAGCATTCACACACATACAGAGTCAGAGGCTCCATACAAGGTGCTCATCAGTAGACACACACCTGAGCCACCCGTGTGTATCATTAACATGATAAATATTTCAGATTTTTGAATGTCATTTCTTTAATTGATAGACCAGCCGTAGAGAGAAGGGAGGGGATGCTATGCAGCTAAGGGCCACGAGTCGGATTGGAACCTGAGCCACTGTGGACTCCACCTATTTACATGGGCCACCCGCTCTACCAGTCGAGCTACCAGGTGCCCAATATTTCATTATTTAATATCAGTTATCCCTGCTGATATACTTCTTATCCCCTAGTTACACCCCTACTAGAGACATGATACAGATCAGCTCAAGACCCCAAAATGAATCAACTATCGATGTGTTTCTCAAGTCTCAGTCATGCAGCACAGACAATAATAAGTAACTTTCATTTGATTATTTTACTGCATGCACAATTGTTAACATTGTTTCTGGTTACATTTCCTTCATTTTCACTGAATCTGCATTTATAAAAAGGTCTTTGTGACACGCTCCTCGCTGTGAATCTAGACAGCTAATTGATTTCCCTGGAGCTCTGTTTTCCCTTTACCTTGCGCGCTTCCATCTGGGCCTCCTGCTGGCAACACTGCCGGCAGTAGGGCTGGAGCTTGGTGAGGCTGAACTCCCCGAGCAGGTCACAAGAGCTGCACAGCAGGTTGCTGGAGAAGCCCAGCTCCCTGCATGTCTCAGACGACAGATCGGCACCGTACGCCGACAGCTGGAGAGGGGAAGGAGCAGATAAGAGTCAGAGAGGCAAAAAGAAAAGGCAAAGTTTTAATAGTGCTTACTTCTCATAGGCAGATGTTTGAGCATTTTTTTATTTTAAAAGCATTATGTTAGAGTGAGAGAGGGAGCGCTGCAAGCCCCAAACAGCTGTTTGCATCTCAAATGTTTTTTATTTAAGCATGTGGAGTATTTTAGATAATTTAGAAATAGTGATTCAGCAGGTCTCAACTTTGGGACTTATCAAACAGCTGTTCCTATTCCTCCCCCAGCAAGTTTTACAGAGAATAGTTAATACATTCAAAACTTGTTTAGCTCTCTCATAGTGCTACATTCTTAGCATTATGTTGTCATTTATCATTTCTGTGGCCATCGCCAAGATGCTGCTCTGATGGTCCTGCAAACTTGGACAGTGAAACTTCTATCATGGTGATTCTCTTATTAATGGGCTGTTAGGTATATCAAAATAGGCTCCAAATCATGAGTTATTAGGAGAAGACATGTAAAATCTGAGTTTCAGCAGCCTGAATGGAATGATCATTTGTTTCAGAAACACATTTTTCTGCCACTGCAACGATTCAACTGAGAGATTGACAGACGAATCAGGCTCCTTAGATTGAATGGCCAAATAAATACTCAAATATTTAAGGATTATCCCTAGCACGTAGAGAACCTTTGTTGGCCTTCAGGTAACGTAAAGGAGCAAAAGGCCATCTCTAGAGACAGTTTGTTTGTCCTTTTCTGAGATACTGTAGAAACATGGTGGTGCATCATGAGCCACTCAGTGGTAGATGTAGACTTGAAGGGCTCATACTAAGCTATTGAAAACACAACCATGTTTGGTTTCAGGTGATTATATACTAATGAAAACATAATAATTATAAATACTGTATTCAATTTCTGCTAAATACTACACGTGGACCTTTAATAATAATAATAATAATAATAATAATAATAATAATAAACCATTGCAGCCTAATTCTTGGGTACAAGAGATTTGTCTGGTAGGAATGTGTGTAAACAGGGATGCTACTTAACCGGATGTTTCAGTCTAAGGTGTGCTCATCCTCTTTGCTGCTAAAGAACAAATGTAAAACTTTCATAAAAAATGTCCCAGTGCATATTGAATAACAGGACTCAGCTGATGTTTCATCAGTACTTGACAGGCAAGCTAATAAAGACGAGCAGTTAGGAACATAATCCGTTTTCACTTTCAGGAAACCAGTGTCCTCTCTGGTTTGATTACCCCATAAAAAAGTCCCCCCATTTAATAATAATAATAACATCTTTATTTGTATAGCACCTTTCATACATAAAATGCAGCTCAAAGTGCTTTACAGTATGGCATTAGAAACAAACTGAAGTTTTCCTATGAACTTTTTGGTAGGCCAGGGAAGATGGCATTACAATAGTCCAGAAGTTAAAGCTTTGTCTGAGGGGAGGCCCACAGTCTCAGAGTTATAAAATCTCTGCAGTCCAACCTGCTTGTAATTAAACATGTATCAATGTCCCGCCACCCCGCTGAACGGTCTCGCTTTGACACATTTCTCAGGTGGAAGAATGCATCTTATTATGTAACTTTATCTGATCGGCAACCCGTATGTACCCACTCCTTGTCAATACAGTAGTCACTTCAGTTGGGAATAATAATACCAATAGTATTTTGACTAGTTGCAGACGTTGTGACGGGGATACGTACATTTAGAACACCGGAAGTGGTGTTGTCTTTCTCTTTAAAAACACTCGTTTCGACAAACCAATCGGGTAATACATATACAGTTGATTACATTTACTTAAATTAACAATTAGCTGATAAATATAGAGACTGGAGAGTCTTTGCTTCCCCATCGAGGCTCTGAGGTTGAGGATAAGCCACGTCATTTTGAAGCTCCAGGCTCAGCAGGATGCGGCTAACAAAACTGAACATAACGTTAGACAGTTGTCAGCTATGCTAACTAACATTATAAAGAACAACTGGAAGCGGCGACAAGTACTTATTTTCAGTGGCAATGAACTCACCGTTTGTAAAAGCGAGAGAAGCCACAGGAGATACACCTCTCCCGACATTTTAGAGTCTGCTGCTGCTTTGTTAGCCACAAGAATAAACTACACTGAGGACCCCTTTGTGTACTGAAGGGCTGCCCCGCCGCGCCTGATAAACTTGAGCTAAATAAAAGACAAAAATAGGCAACACATTCAAATCTTCTTCAAACAAGGGCCAACAGACAGTAACATAGACAATAAAAAGACAATATATGCTAAAATATGTAATTAAAATAAAAATAGATTTAAAAAGAAGAATTACCTTATTTTGTATACGAGAAATTAAATACATACCTTTTCAGCTGCCGTTTAAAATGTTCACATAGCCTGCATCTCTTATTTCTATGAATATTTGAACAATTTAGAAGAATGTCGTTTTATTTCATCTTTCTCTAGTTCTGGCATAGTCCAAGGCCGACTCAAAATATCTTCTTCGCCTGTGTGCTGTAATAATGGTTCAAAAATAACTGCGACATCTGCTGTCCGTGTTCAGGTCAGTTTGTGAAAATTGTCCAATCCGGTTTGAACAAGCGGTGACTGTCGACGAATAGAAAGCCTCAGCTCGGTGGTGGACTGCTGGTACATCCAATGGCCTGAGTGGTAGTAGTCTGTCCGTGGTGCGGTGGTGGACACACACTGCACGGGACAGGACAGCGCTACATGGGGGACGCAGGCGACAGCGGCTGGTACCACCGCTACACCCCGGAGAGACCAATCCTCAACCGAGAGACCAATCCTCAACCGAGAGACCAATCCTCAACCGAGAGACATCTCTAGAGCTTTACGACGCTCCGCTATTGGGAACTGAATTGATGAAATAACCAAGCCGAGCATGAACACATCGCATTTGAGGTAACCAGAGGATTTGAACACTGGGAGATATCCACACAAACAGAGGGAGAGAGGGCCATGCTCACACACTCAGCCGCTTTGTAATCACCGTCGTCGCTGTGTGTGTGTGTTTTCAGTGTCTCCTTCTCTGAGCATGGACTGACCCAATCCCTCTCTGGATGATTTGATGGGGCTGCTCAGAGTCATGATGCCGCCCAAGATGCAGCTTCTGGCGCTGCTGGCGTTCGCAGTGGCCATGTTCTTCCTGGAGAACCAGATCCAGAAGCTGGAGGAGTCCCGGGGGAAGCTCGGTAAGTTTAAGGGGCTGCAGCCCGATCCCATCCCGTCACAACACTCCAGCAACACCGTAGGCTGGGTGTGAGGTCTCCTTCTTGAGTCACTGTATATACTGTATGTATGTGCATCACCATTGTTGTGCATTTGGGTCAGTGTGCTGAGAGTGCAGCAGTTCAGACAATGGCACACAGTCATAACATGTTAAATGATCTGGGAGCTGTCCTGCTGAACTTTGCATGGTCATTCCGAGTATTAGTAGTAATTTAATGCCTACAGATAGTGTCTACCTCACATCCTAATCTGTGCAATGCCGTGTCAGATTGAGGAGGTGCTTCTACCTTCAGCCTGTTGCCCTGTGTCAGTGAGTGTGTTTGTACACTTTTAATCTGACAATTATTTTCTGGATGTGATCAATCGTTTGGTTTATGCAATGTCAGAAAACATTGAACATTTCCCATCACAGCCCAAGATGACGTCTTTGTCTTTATTTTGTACAACCTGCAGTCCAAACCCCAATGATATTCAGGTTATAATGATTAAAAATAAAAAATAAAGCAAATCCTTTCATTCGGAGGATGTTTGTCATTTATGCTAATAATCTCAAAAAACCCAAAGCTCATTTGAAAGTACAGGACATGCTATTGGAGCTGGTGATTCTGGGAATAACAGGAAACCTCTTTTTGCTCAAAGTAAGTTTTAGTGATATTCTGCATGCATGGGGACGCTACTCTGCTGCAAATCCTCTCCTGCCCATTTACCAAACTCTCTCCTCTGATTAAAACGTGACTGGTGTTGTGTTCAAATCTCATTGCTCACTCCCATCAGGGGCTCACTCCCAATAAAGATCTGGGACATTGCAGGATTTTCTCTCTGGTGCCTCCACTGTGGGGATTTTTTTTTAAGGAACAGCAGAGCAGTGCAGACAATCTGAGGGAGCAGCCAGCGTACCTCGGGGGTTCAAACACAGCCTCTTGTATCATTTTGATGAGTGGGAGCCTGGCATGAAAAGAGGCAGCTAATAGACCATTTTCACGGCAGACATTTTGACACGTCATAGCAGGAAAAGCTCAGGTATAATCAACAACTTTAAAAAATGGCTGCAGTGAATTCCATTTAGTTGAGGCACTTCCAGGGTCTTGTATTGTGCATGCTGCTTGTTCATTCCGATGGCTTACAGGGACCCTTAATGGAACAGAGAAACCATTAGTTTTATTACTAACACCTGTGCCCATGTCTGCTGTGAGAAGGCCTATTACATTTGAACTATTGTTTGTTTTAAAGGCCCTGCACACCCACACAAGTGTCATTCTGAATGATTAGACGAGGTTGTCACCATCATGAATGTAAGTTGACGATTAATTGTCATACAAATAATTGCGATTTATTATTTTATTTACTAGAACTAAATCCATGTTATTTCAATGGCTACTCATCAAAATGATATGATCACTGACAAAATATTGTCAATTAATCTCCAGGGATAATCTCCAAACTATGTTTTATCTCTCGCTTTGCTGCACACATTTATTTGAAATAGCTTGTAGTTAAACTGTGTAGGCCAACCTTATGTATTGTAATACGTGGGTCATTAATCTTGGGGAACTGCATTTATTCAGAGACAACCTAAAACCTAAACTGTGCATTTACTACTTCGGAGACTCTTAGCTACAACGACACCTCTGTCATCATCTTGCTTTGTAAGCAATACATATGGTGTCATATGAGCTGAAACAGAAGAACCCGTCCTGCAGGGATGACATATTTTTGAAGGCCAACCCAGAAGCCAATAGGATTGTTCCATTGGCATTTGAATTATAGCAGAAAATAAGCTTTGAAGCAAACGAAAGATAATCTTCACACATTAACACCACTTTTAGGATTTTTGAAGCGTAAATGCAATGACCAGAAGTAAAAAGCTCACGTTAGGCTATAAACAAACTCTTCACATGACTCCACGTCACCGCTACTAAGCTTCTAATTTGATTTTGCAACAATCAAACAAAACTACAATTAGAAAATAGTATAAATTGATAAATCAACAATTTGGAAAGCTCGAGTTGGAATAGGTTTTAATTTAGGTTTCTGAAGAGCCGTTGTGAAGCTTAGAGTAGGTGGCCCCGTCCGTCGTGAAAATAAGCATCATCGGTAAAATTGAGGCTGGCCCGGGAGACGCAGCGGAGCTGGTGAACAACACCTGTCACTCAAAGCAACCACACCCTTATTAAAGAAAAGAACAAGAAAGAAATTCAGGACATACAGGCAGCACTCCAAAATGATACCGCTTCGGATGAACTGCACATTGCAATGAAACGGGACACAGAGGTCAAAATGACGCCCCACAATAGGAAACCCTGCAGCTCAAAGAGAGACATCAGCATGTCAAAGCTTTGGATGAATCCTGTAATGTTGCAAAACTGAGAAAGAGCCGATTAGTCAGCAGGATGACGCTTTGCAACATGAGATGCAGGAGTTGAACAAAGCTGAATTGACGCCCTGCAGCATGAACTCCAGGGACTCCAAAATAAGCCATAAGGATGACAATTTGAGGATCTGGGATGACGTGTGACGGGGAACAGTTGACCTCATGGACGTTTTGAAGAAGGAAAACAACACTTTGAAACAGCAACGGTGTCGTCAACGGACAGCTCATGGTTAAAATACATTTTAAGGACGAATATGTTAAACTGGAAGCTGGTGTGGAGTCATGACTAAAACTCAGTCTGAAGTCCACAACAAGCTTCTACATGAAGAAGACTGGAAGTGCAAGTGACGTGCTGAAGGAGCAGCACAACGGAGTGACTCAGGATATCCAGATCTGCAAAGACAAACTTAAAACTCTGAAACAGGATAAGGATAAATTATAAATCTGTGTTATTCTTACCTACCAGAATAACACTCTGCAAAAAACAACGTCAGGACCTGGAGAAGAGGTTCTCAAACGAACAAACCGGAGGATAACATCAATGTGATAAAGTTATAAAACAGGACTCTTCAACTTAAGGTTCCAAGCTGTTAGAGGTTTGGACAGCTTATGATTCCCTGAAAGTGGATAGAAACGCCACCGTCTAGTTCTGGACAATGAAGCTCTCTGAAGAAGTGGGAAAAGAAAAAGCTCTGCAGGGAGAGCGATGTGGCCGAAGAAAGACCACAACAGCAGAAAAACAGACTCCTCAAAAGAACAGATCAGCTCAGAATATTTCAGTTTTTACTTTGGCTATTCGTGGAATTAAGCAGGAAAAAAAAAAAATAATTCTTAATTTGGTTTCACTCTAAAAACGTTCATTAATTTGTTACTGTGATTGCATGGGTTTACTCCGGGTACTCCGGTTTCCTTCCACACTAAAGAAACTTTCATTACTTAGCAATTCATTAATACAAAATAAATAAACAGTTGTTGTAAGTGTCAAATGTAGAAGTGCAAGTTTCTGTGGACAATGTGCTCTTGCAGATGACTCTAAATAGAAGTAAGACTGCTGAGTTCTAGTTCTACTAAAGTGAAATATCTTACCAAGACTTCCAAAGTGCGAACACCAGTGCAGGGCTTCAGTCCAACTCAATTTCTGTTGTGGCCCATTAAACAAATTAATTAAGTTTTTTCTTTCTTTGATTTAAAGATTGTTTTCACTTTACTTAAAGCAAACAATGCTCAGTTACAGTGACTTATAACCAGCTTGTAATTTATTATCTGCCTATACCTCAGGAAATTCATTACTTCACTTAAAGCTCCTATTGACCTCTAAGAGTAACGTGTAATCACAGTCTTAATAATAATAATAATAATAATCTTTATTTGTATAGCACCTTTCATACAAGAATTGCAGCCCAAAGTGCTTCACAGCAGAAACATAACAATTAGTACAAGGACAGAATAAGATCATCTACAGTACACTAATCAGTGTTGATGTAAATGAGTCTGAAGTACCATTATAAAAATAGCAGAATTAAAATAGTAGATAAAATAACATTGGAATTCATGCCTAGTTTCCCTATCTGTGCCGTACTTAACGACCCTACTGTATTATACATTATAAAATTGAATACAATGCATCATAAGAAGTTTATAATTCATTACAACTATAGAAATTGTAACACACAGATCCTTGCAAAAAATAAATGTTAGTGAGAGACCATCAATTATGAAGTATTATGATACCATATGTCTATATTATAAAATGCTTTCTAATGTGTTATGATCATTGTTCTAAAGCATTATTAATATATACGAGTGCTTATAATTATGCATCGCTATAAGCAGATTATATAAGTATGTTTATAATGCATTTTAGGCACGGGCGCCATAAAGAGTGATACCAAAATAATCTATGGAGAAGTCGTGCACAGCAATATAAAATATTAGAGGAGGAGTTATCACCCGTTTAACTTCCTGACAAAAAACAGTATTCAAACAGTAACAAAGGAGTGCATGTTGAAGAACATGAGATTCATTGGTTTGTTTAGTTTTTTTATTGTGAATTTGTATTGACTATCATGGAATTTCACTGGTAATGGTATCGACTACGAAATCTCTGGTATCGTGACATCCTTACAGCTGAGTGTTCACATGCTGAACAATCAGGAGTCCTGGGGGTATAGATGGCTGTATTGGCCTGTGACATGGTTTACTGCTGTTGTAAAGAGCTATACATTACACCCAGTGAAAACACACACACACACACATACTCTCTACCGATGCTGAAACAGAACCTGAGAGGCCTTTCCCCCGACTGCCCACCACCGCGAGAATCTGTTGACTTGGCAAAAAGTGCTCTGATGGATGACTGGTCTGAGCAGACGTCTGTATACTGGAGCTCTGAATTATGTGCTGCATAGCCAAATAGTTGTGACTGAGGCTTTCACAGGCAGGATGCTGACAGCCAGCCACAGGACCGGTCACATTAGCAGGTACGCCTGCTGCAGGTCCATCTGTTCAACAACTACAAGCCAGCATCACAACAAGCACAGGTGGTGTCCAAACCCAAATCGCATATCTATGAATGACTCTTACGTGATGAGAATGGAAGAAGTTCTACATGTCACCTTCCTCCTTATTGTGTTCACAATTACCTCCATGTGTTTTGGAATGAGGGGCGCTTTCTCCTCACAGTGTGGAATCCTATTGCCTGACACGCAGGTTGAATCATTTTCCCCATTAGACACCTCCCGCAAGGCAGGCAAGCTGTGATTTGCTTCCAAACTAATTGTCGTCCTAAGGTTTCCCTGAGAAGTCTCCTGCATTACAATCATGCTGCGATGCAGTCGTGTGTCCTGCTGTGGGCCTAATGCCTTATTCTGACACTATTTCTCTGCGGCAGCTGCCGGCTGGGTCAACAGTAACGCACACTGTGCAGGGACGAATGGACGGAAAGAACCACATACGGGGATTCAGGGACACTTTCTCTGCCAGGGTTGCCATTAAATCCTTCGAGGTTCAGGCAATTTTAGACGCTCACCTTGAAGAATATCACACTATTATTTTGAAGCCCGCTAATGATACGTCAAACAGGAGACAAATGCCTGAGTTTGATTCTACTGCGATTAGATCTTTTAGAGACAATTTGATCAACCAGTCTGCACTTTTAAAGGCCCCGACCAGAAGGATTTTCTGGTTCTTAAAAATTACTGAAAATCATTGTCACGTAAATTGTCTTGTTGAATATTTTGTACTTGCCAAAAAGAAACCTTAACCTCTTTCGGCGGAGTTAAGAATCAATAAAGAATCTGACCGATGCGCAGAATCGAGAATGGCTGATTGATAAAATCTTGTTTTTTGCAAAGCTGACACTGGTGATGAAGTCAAACTGAAAACTGTAGGATGAGACCTCATATCCCTTCACAATAATACCAAATGCCAGGGTGGTGTATTGTATGTAATATTGTATTAATATTATAATCATTTTTATGATTCCTGTGTTTTCTGGCTGAAAGCATGTTCATTACACAGTTGAGTGCGTCATTATTTGTGTAACATCTGTCCCTGTAACCTCCTGCGTTTATAGATTCAAGCCGCACTGAACTTATTTCCTCTGGGAGATTATTCATAAACACAAAGAAAACCCTACTTTTCATTGTAGAATCTCAGTTTTTGTACCCTTTTTATTTAATGCTTTAAAAAATCGGTTAATAACAAAACGTCTTGCCATATATGGCAGGTTAATTCTAGAAGGCATTTATGGTATGTTAATCGCTGCATAAATAGAAACGTTGCGTATATAACTGTCACCTCATGGCCTGTGTAACTGTAGCAAACAACCTCTTCACCTCTGTGGCCTGCAGGTCGTGTGAGGGCTGTGTGTCACCCAACAGGACAGATATTCAGACACTTTGTTTACCCCCTCGACATCCTCGCTTTTTATCTGCTGGCTGTTATTCAGCCTGATTAAAGGAATTCAATTTCTATCTGTTGCATGATAATATTCAGCTCCCGACACACGCGGCTCTGTGATGAGCTCTGAGGGAGAAGAGAGATGCTGTTGAATGCACAAGAAGGAAGGAGATGCATGCGCTCTTTGTCAAAGTGTCAAAGACTTTTAAGCATTCAATTGTCGCCGCAGCCCGTCGCTCCCGGGCTTGGGTTTGAATTTGACTTTGATTGTCATGCCAGGCACTCTTTGCCTAGAGTCTGACCTTTTGCTCCGCCGCCGAGGGACCTGGTCAGGAATTTGCTCTCGAAAGGCCGTTGGTCAGGCATCGCTGGTCTGTCCTCACACGCATGGATTGGATGATTTTATACCTTTAAGCTGACCCGCTGCTGCTCAGACCCCCTGCTGCACATCATTTATCCTGTCACGATAAGACCTTGAGCTGCAGTTGTGTTTTGAAATTTAACTTCTATTGATGATGCAAGCGTCTTCCTGACTCCTTTCACTCCTACGCAGTTGTCAAGTGTGAGTCAACTGGTTCGTAACTCACTCAAACGGCTGCAACACCAAACAGTTGCTTCCTTTTTTTAAAGTAATTGGTGACACACCGGGAGCTAGACCGAGCCCTGTGACTTCTCTTCAGCTCCATGTGCAAACTTTAATCGCCTAAATGTGCAACCATCTTCCTTCTCACGTTGTTCCCTTATCCTTTTCTGTGGACATGGCACTCAGACTCTCTATGATCTCTCCCTGACACACAACATCTCTGTTTTTAGCTTCCCTGCTGGGTATAAAGGGTGCATGAGTCATTTGCTTTCACTCTGCACGTTGGCATCTGCTACCATAAGCAGCTGGTAGCGTCTATCGCCTGGACCTGTCTGCTCAGTCACTCTCTGAAACATGCCATTTGTGCGGCTAATGGAGGGGAGCCCACAGCGGAGATGGGTGTAGGTGTCGGGGATGGATCTGTTGTGGGAGGAAGGGGGGCTGAGTGCTAATGGTCATACTGGGCTTTTGCTTGTATTGTTAGAAGCAGGGTTTGATTGGGGCCGAGGATTTATGGCCCCTGAGCGCGCACTTTCTCTGACAGGAAATGTATTCCCTGCAAAGTGTAGCAAACGCCGCGCTGGCTCCGGTTGCTGCTGTAGCAGGATGACAGACAGGCTAATCGGGGTGTTATGGACGGTTTCACACCGTGGATGTAATTGGAGGCCGTTCTAGAAGAACACCTTGCTCCAACACCCACCCATCACTCCCCCCAGCTGGCCTCTCTCCAATATCCCCTCCCCACCTCTTCACACAAGACACACTTTCTCCTTCTTGCGGTCTCCCGTCCGTCTTCATTTCTTCCCGTGTCACTGTTGGGCAGAGGTGTCAGTTTACTCAACTCGAAGAGATGGCCTTCAAATATCATGTGTCACCAAAACCCTGCAGGCCACATTCTGTTGAGTGAACTCGCGGGGACAAGTGGAGCTCTGACTGATGGCTGATGAGGTCTTACTTAGCTGGAGTGATGAATGAGATGCATGTCAGCAAACAGTCCTGCAGAGTGAACAATAGGCCTCATTCACCGACCGCTCTCAAGAAGAAATATCTTCTAACGCTGTTTCTGACATTCAAAAATGTTTTCTGATTTAGGATTTGTTCTTTGTTAAGAACAGAATCCACGCACAGTCAAGAACACACTTACGCACATTTGAGTGCCGACATGTTTGTTTTCTTCAATTCTAAAGTTGTGTATTTTAGGATTTAAATTCCAGTTATATATATTTTTTTATAATATTTTTTGACAAAGCATTATAATCTTTTAAAATAAATAAACGATGCACTAACACATCATCACTGAATGATTAATGGCATCCCAAGCTTTATACCCACTACTAAATATGAAGCTTGTTTGGCGTTCGCTTCCTGCTGAAGTACATTCTCTTGGTTTCTTTCACGTTTGGAGTCCGCTGCTTTTGTTTGGGAATTCTTCATTTAATACTCTCTTAAACCTTTTCTTTTAAATATTTCTGAGTGTGCACACGACGCTGCAGTGTCGTGCTCTCTTATGTGGCTCGGCGGTGTGTTCACCTGCTAAGTACAAAAGGATTCATCTTTATAAGAACACGGGTACAAACATTTCTACGGTTAAAGAACTCGTCCTGAATCTGACGTAGACTTTTCTTAGGACTTTTCTCATGAACAAATGTAAGAAAACCCTTTTTATAGATAGATGTATAGATAACTTTATAGATAAAGATGTTGGTGAATGAGGCTCATTGATCCTGAGTGCTGATGTGACTCTTCCTCCCATGTGCTCTCAGAAATAATCTGTTTTTCATTCTCCACACTTTAATGACTATAAAAGCTACTAAATCAAATGTAGACTCTCTGGGACTCGCACCTTGCCGTCCCTAGTTAAAGCCTGTGGGTTTTGGACAAATATTGGGAGCCTGTGGTTGTAAACACGTGACCGCAGGTGTCAGTTTCCTCTCTTGTTCACTGCAGAGTGAGCAGTGTTTCTGTTTCTCTCCGACACCATTCAGCTTCTCTTCTGACGAGGGGGAAACAGCGAGCGGCTAATAAACCTCTCTCATGATAATAACTTATAATGACAGTACTCTCATCCAGCTCCTTCTGGATCAATAGTTGTAAACAACTTCCTTTGTGATATTCAAATCCCTCTTGTGTTTTACTAACCGCCATTGGATGAACGCCTGAAAGGAGAATATCTGCCGCTAGCTTTCGGAAATAAGGTGCTATCAAAGGAAGAGGATGTGTGGAGGGGGAGGGAGGAGGGGGGACGAAATAATAGAGATGATTTAATTTTCATTGCGACAGAAATATTTAAATCCCCAGCTTAGGAAAATCATAAGCCTCTACCAAAAAAAAAGGAACGAAGAAAGCACGCCCGCAGCATTTTTACAACCAATTTCATCAGCACGGGGATGAAGAGGGAAGAACAGTGGTCTGGCGGCGCTGCCCTTCTTCTTCAGCTCCTGGTTCAACTTTGCTCCCATTGGTTTTAGCTTTGGCTGGAAGCTGCCTTTATCTTGTTTTCCTGTAACACCAGACGTCCTCAGGGACCAACTGTTAATGTGATGCTACTACACTACCCACCCCCGTGTCGGATGTCTCCACCTCTTTTCTCCCTGTCTGTTCCTCCTTTTCTCTCTTTCTCTCTCCCGTCTTTTTTCTTGTCTCCTTTGCATGTGTCTCTTTCCGTTTCCTCACTGTGCTGCTGAATGCTGTGAGCTGCCAAATGGCCTGAAATTCAACTTGAAGTTCATTAGACGGAATACAAATAAGTACACGGCAACAGTGCGGTGTGTTTGTGTGTGCAAAACCTTATTAATTAAATATCTGGGTTGCTGAATATTCAGCGCGCACACTCAGACTGTCCCCTGCTGGGTGAGGATCAGTAGATTTATGTGTTTATGAATCTCTTTCTCTTTTTTCTTTGCGGTTCACATATTTTCTCAAACACTGTAATTTACGCTACACACAAGAATGATTGATTAAGTGTTTTCTTTATTAGACTAGTGTCTGTATCTATCCTGTCCTGCCTCTCACTAATATTAATGGTACACCAATCCAATGCACTGGATTAGTATCGCTGCACATTCTGACCTTATTAAACAGATTGGGTATCAGTCAGACATGATTTATTGAACAATAAACTCTGACTCTTTGTCACTGTTGTTAAAAAATGAATGTAAATACAGTTTTATAAACCTTTCTAAAAGAACATCATTAAAATGTTTAATGTCTTTACTCATTAGGGTTGAAACAACAATCATTTTCATCATTGATTAGTCCGCCAATTACTTTTGGGAGGAACCCATCAATTTACCTCATTAAATGTTAGATTATAGGGAAAAAGCTCATATTATTGCTTGTTTATTCATTTACAGTGATTGAGTTCTATATTTACATACATTTGTATTAACCTAATTACACAGTCTTTATGTGATAAAGTGGATATACGTAGTTAATATAGCCTTTAATGTAGTCATGTTATATTAACACAGAACGTGGATTATGTTGTAGCATTTTATTAAAATAATAAAACGGCAGATTGTCACTTTTAAATCAGAATGTAAAAATATAAAATCACAGGTAGGACAGCCTCCATGTGGCCTTCATTACCAAAACATACAACAAATTGCTTGTTGGATAAAAAAAAGGAAATGTTTTCAACAAATTGAACTGAACACAAAAGGCCCTTTTGAATTATAGTTAATTTTTAAAGTGCAGTTTTCTACTGATACTCTAATATTGTGCAGCCTTACTTTATCATCACATGCACAACAATTACAGAGAAGCAGTTGTTGACAATGAAAGTCTTGGATATCAGGCTCCCTCCAACAATGCTCATTAAATATGTATTTAAATAAAAGAATCATGCAAGTAAAAGCAAAATGTGAATCTCAGATATAAAATATTGCTGTGAGTGTGACTTAGAAGAATACATAATATAAAACATGTTTTTATCATTATAGAGTTTCTCTCATCTGTACGACGGCATATTGTTTAAAACATGTTTACAGAGCCGGGGGAGGGGTTTATATTCCAAGGAAAACTTTAAAATCATTATCAAACCACTAATGACATCTAATTATAATCTTCAAGTTTTTTTTCTTGTAAATTTGTGACTTTAATCCCAAAATAATTTCAGATTTTTTTTCCTGCAAAATTATTATTTTATAATCTAAGAAAATAAATTATTGTAATTGTGTGTGTTATTTTTACGACTAAATTATCAGAAATTCTGAGATTTTTTTCTATGAATATTTTCCCCCTCCATAAAACACATTTTTAATCTACAATTTCTATAATACTCGTACAACCGGTATGTGGTGATTGGACAGTGAAAGAGATTTCAGTGAGTAACTCAAAAGGACAGAAATGTGAAACGGTAAAAGTGATTGTTATTGCACCACCTTAAGACATGATGTGTCTTCACAGCCACATGTGAGCGCTCGCACAAAGAAACGACCCAAGTCAATTCCACATATCAGAACCACAGAGTCATCGAGGGGCCTGCTCGTCCTACTGTAGTGCTTCTCTGATGGGAACACGGTACAACATCCTCACTGGATAGTTGGCCTACAGATGCTAAATATAATGAGATTAAAGAAGAGAATCGGCGAACTACGAGATGAAAGATGCACACAGATAAGCCTGCAGAGATCAAGTGGTAACACGTTGAGCTGGTGTCGTTGCAGAGATGTTCTGTGTAACTGACGGCGTTCTTCTCACTCTGGAGCACGTTTCTGTGTGGGACAGATTCTCTGTAGCGTTCACCTGTCCCTCCCACTCATCATTAAAACTATGAATAGCTGTCGTCTGCTCCATCTTCATAGAGTGTGGAGCTCTCCCTGGACTCCCATGCATGCATTATTAATGATCTGTTGCACGGCCGAGAGTAGGAGAGGGAACATCACATATCTGGGTTGTAGCTTGCAACGATATCTACGCTGTTATGCAAACATTGTTTGTTGTTATATTAGGACATGAGAGCTCTGAGAGAGATTTCAGCATGAATCTATATACATTCAGTTTCTAATTCTGAGCAAGTTACTCACAGATTTAAATGCGGTGTCTGTGAGGGTGTGAACATTTAGTGGCGACGGAGACATCCCTGCTTTGGTTTCCTTTCCTCTCACAAAGGCATGTGATGGCTCTTCTCTTGACAGGAGTTACACAGATATTTTCTCCTCCCTTTGAAGCACAAATGCCTCTGAAAATGTTGGCTAATTCCCACTGCTTAGTCATTGACAATCTGTGCCAAGATGAGATCTGTTCCAATCACCCCCCCTCTCCACAAACTATCAGAACCGCCTTTACTTAACAAGGCAGGGGAATGATGGGATCTGCCATCTGTGTAAATTGCTCCATAATCTCATCCGACTGGCCGTTTCTGATGGAGCAGACAGAACGTAGCCCCCTTTACTCTTTCTGTTTTCCCAGACATTATTGGCTCACCTGTCAGACAGCACTACCGGCTTCGATTGCACAAAAGACATATTAGGTGAGAAAGTGGCAGGTTGAACCATGACCATTATCATCTCCATCTATCCCGGATTGTTGTCATTAGTGTATAGACATGGCTCGCATTCAAACTAGGAATTATAAATGGGCCACATGTGGCTGGAGCTTATCTGGTGTACCTTTTTGAGTTTAATCGAACAGCTTGGTTGTCATCTGTAGTTCATGAACTCCTCAGAGCAAATAAACAACCCATCCTCAGCAGCCACACCGGTTGAACAAAACCCCTTAAGTTTTCTCCTAAAGTATGACTTAACCCTTGTGTTGTCTTAGGGTCAAAAATGACCCCCCATGATCTTTAGCAGCAGAGAAAAAGCCCTAAACAACCTTTTTTCAACTTGAAATTTGATGACTTTTCCTAAAGGGAGTCCAAAATTAGAAAAAGTGACAAATTGTTTTTGTTAATAATTTCATCGGAGCTGTACACCATCAGATTGTTCTACACACACGCAGAGACACACATGCACACACATGCACACACGCATGCACAAAACAAAAAGATTATTCCTGCCACTGATTGATCTCAGAAAGACAACAATTTATTTGGGCAGGTGCATCATTACCCACCCATGACTTAAGTTCACAGACAAAAAACGCTCACACTTTTGAGATGGTGTGTGCTACTGATTGATCACAGAGAAAATGGAACTTTCTCGTGCAGGTGCTGCATCACCCATCCCCGACACATCTAAAGATCAAACCATTTCAAACAATTAAACATTTCTTTAACATTATTTACAAACGGGGATTGCAGTCAGAGGCTATAAAGGTGCTGCAGACTACAGTGCCCCCAGTTCTCTCTTTACTGAAGCCATGAGTGCGCCTTTCGGTGTCAAACAGGCCTTAAGGCAGATTTATTCAGGAGTCCAGGATTCAAACATTTCTTTTGCACATTTCTTTTACTTTCTTAGACACATAAGTACTATCTAAAGCTAGAAAATGAAATGATAATAATATTCCTCTACTTTAGTAAAGAAACTTATTATAACAAGTAGTGTACACTAATAAAATGCAGTCTTTTTTGCAATGTGAAAAGACGTTTATAAAGTGTGTGGTTAATTGCAGGTTGTTTCTTCATGCAAAATAGATTTGGGGTTGAAAATTCAATGAAGCTGCTTTATTTAAGAGGTTTAGTAGAGGTCATTTTTTACCCTTGGGACAAGGGGAGTATACAGGATGTTAAGACAGCACAAGGGTTAAGGCTTACTTTCTCCTTAGCTGATGGACTTACTTCAATGTTTTGCATAAAATCCCTTAGTTAAGGCATTTACTGCATTGAAAGAGATTTTATAGCTTCCATGGAGACTGTTTGTTATACTTGTTATCAACTCACAAAGTTGGCCTATATAGATAGTAAAAGATTTGAGGAGGATAAGATTATACGTTGGTTGTTTAATTAAAACTATCTGGACATTCATTCATTGAACGTTGATTTTTTTCTGTTAACAATAAAACTTCATATTGTATGGGCTCTTGAATCCTGATGTGTTTAGGCAAGCCGGCAAACTTAAGGAAGTGCGCCACTATCTCATCCTTGTTTTGAGGGGAACTTCACCACGGTGTTCAGCAGACCGGTGAGGGCATTGGAAACTAGGTGAATGTCTCGCCCATTACTGAATGAAAGGATCCTGTAGCATAAAACCATAGAGCAATCATTAAATGCAAAGGGTCTGGAAGAGCACAGCTGCGGAAAGTAGAGTGATCTAACTCTATACTCTCGGACTTAAAGTGACTGCCGGTCAAATCTATAGTGTACAATCAATTGCTCATTGTTAAGCACATCCATTGGCTTGTCCTCTTCTCAGGATGCGTTTTCTTCATTAATGGCCATAAACTGGGGCATGTTAACATAGAGTCAGAGCTACCTAAAGGTTTTTTCTTTACTTTAGTTGTTACGGTCTTTTGTGCAACAGTTTAATTAACTTTAAGGGATTCCTTAAGTATCATTTAAACCATAATTAAGTGGACATCACCTGAAGGAGGAGACTTAAGGGTGATATGTGCAACCGATTTAATTTTAACGAAACCTTAACTCGGACTTTAAGAAAAATCTTAATTTAAGGTGTTTTGTGCAACCAACCACTGCTGTTTCTGACGTTTCTACATATTCCTCTTTCATGACACTCAATGGAGTAATTATGGTCTCAAGACCCATAGCCCACTTAACCACTTTAAACTGTGCAGTGTTGTCTGTCAGCGCAGACAAGGCAGAGTTTTGTCTCCATATATGAGGAATGCTTTGTCAGCATTCTCTTACAAACACACTCTTGTTTTCAACATGCTACTTCGTTTAGGAGGGGGAAAGCCGTTTCCAGTCTTTACAGAATACACAATCTTCACATGGATCGTTTGTGCGAGTTGAACTCCAGTGCCCGACGGCAGCATCTGTGTGGAGGTGGAAAATCCTTCTCATGACCTTAACCGCACGCTCCCCCTACCCGTATTTTTCTCACCTTTCCTGCTTGCCTTGTGCCTTCTAGTAAAAGCTGAACTACCGTGAAAGTCATCTTCAGCCTTTTATTTATGGAGCCTCACAAAGCAGCAGTGCCAAGTCCAGGACAGGAAATATCACGTCACTGTGAAACTTGTTATTTACGAGAATCTGCAATGACATTTTATTTCACTACTTCACCTTCACTGGGTGCATCTGTTGATTTGAATTTCAACAGTGGAGCCTTTCTGTTGCTTATATTATGCAGTCTGACGTTAATGCATTGTTCAGCACCATTTCTAGCTTTCCCAGTCAGACTTTCCTCCTTTTATGACAAATCTAGAGGACGGACGAAGATGAACTCCCAGGATCTTCCTGTAGACAAGACATGTGTATGTTTCTGTGCTTTGCTGTTGGTCAGTGAGTCATTCATTCAGTGACTCATGGCTGGATCAGCACCACAGGCCCCAAAAATACCAGTTTTCCTGGATTTGGTAATTTAATTGATTTGAAAACGTGTCAGGTAATTTGCTAAAGCTGCAACCGATGATTCATTTCCTTACTGATTAATCCATCAATCTTTTTTTTTTTTTTTTTGATGAATCGATACATACTGTAAATGTCCAAAATAAAAAAAAAAACTATCCTCAAATATTAGAAGCTGGAACCAGCAAATATGACATTTTGGTTTAATTAAATGGCTTAAACAGTTCTAGTGAAGTTTTTAAACATTATTTTTCAGACAATTGATGTGTCGTGGATTGTAAAATTATCTTGTCACCTGGTCTTTTTGAGTCCTTGTGTCAAAACCAAGTTTATATTGGTGAGACATTGGGGCTTGGGGATCTGATGCACCAGAATTGTGCAGATACTGACCTTATTAAGTGGACTGGGTATGGACCGTAGTGTGATTAAACAGTAGTTTGGCTTGTTTTGGTCATCATTTCCAATACCAGTTGCATCCACTCAGTCATGGAAATTTGTGCCACAGCAAATCTATCAGTTTACAGGTATACCCGTTTTAAATGTGGGAAATAGAGATCACTGTTATGGAATCAGTACTCTGCATCAGGAGATACCTTGAATTGAGGTGATAGAATCCGTATCTGGAGAGAAAAAGTTGCATCTGTAATCTATGTATAAATAATGAATACATACACAGGATACATACACAATGCACAGGTACGGCTTACTGTGCTGAAAAAGCAAAATCCATGCGGTTTACAGCAGCACACTCGCTGCGTTTTGTAATCCCACAGACAATCCCTTACATTCTACCCAGCAGCTGGGCTGCAAGACAAGAGAGCTTCTAGGGTATTGAGGAAGCTGCAGTTTATTCATAGACAAACTGTAGCCTCCACTGTACATTTGCTGCCACTAGACCACTTTACTTCTCCCATCGGAGGCGAGACGTAGCAGGCGGGAGCGTTCCAATCCACACTGACTCCGTCAGCTGGCAAACCGGCCTGCACCAGGTTGACTGACTGCACAAATTTACTAAAATAGTTTTTCATGTCTGCTACATGTGAAGAAATCAACAGATTTTGTTTCCCCGCTCATGGTAGCGAGTGAGGGGAATGTGCCTGCAATGAAACGGACGTGCCCGCAGACAGACTGGGAGCTTTGATCAATCAATCAATGTAGATGCGGTTAATAAGAATGCATATGCAGCACAATATATGTGTGATTTAAACCGCTGTCTATGCAGATTACGCTTTACTTAACACAACAAAAATATTCTTTATGACATACTTAATTGTAACAAAAACGCTACATGACGATCAACTGGAAAAACAATTCTTCAGAAGCCCTTGAACATAGGTCGAAGAATGATGACAGTGCTTATTATATTCCATATCACACACTATATACACTCCTGTAACTTTCACTGGCGAAAAAAAGAAATGCGGTGATGAGCCACCCTGTGGTAGGGTCACAGGGTCATCCCAGTCCTATGGACAGGGGGGTCGATGGGAACCCAACAGCAAACTTTTACCCTGGGCCCCATAATGGGTTAATCCGGCCCCGGCTGTTATAAACAGTGATCGAATTGTTTGGCCACATATTCGTCATTCTCCATGTTACTCAGACCTGCTCCTTGTCTCCCTCGTCTCTTCTTCTTTCTTCTCTCCCCCTACCCTCCCACCTCTCCTCTCTTCCCCAGCTGTACGGTGCAGGGACAGAGCAGAGTGAATGAGACCTTTCATGGAGTGTCAATGTCATACTTGTGTGTCAAAGCCAATGGGAAAAATGCCTCAGCTTCAGCAATTAACCCATATTTTTTGTTTTCCCCCCCAAAAAGGCTACCTAAAAAACAGCATGATGGATGAATATCTATGAAATACTGCATGTAGCATAAAGGCATTGGTGTCTAGTTTGGAGAAAGTTTTTTATGCTTCAGTGTGCGTGGTTGTGCATGTCTTTGTTCCTGCTCTCATACTGAGCTTGTTTGAAAGCTCTGAAGGCGTTTTGAATGTACCGAGCACCTTCACAATCACTTCATGAAAGCGCTTGTTTATCCGTCTCCTCTTTCAGTTCTCTGCAGCTGCCAGCGGCGTTGAAAAACTGCACACCAGATTATACTCCCTCTCGCGGCATGTTTCTTATTCCTTCTCATCCTTAAATAACAAAAGTAATGCAGGTTTGTCTCTGTTAAAGCAGGCCTCAATCTCCCCATCAGTCGGACTTTATTCCCGTTTCCTCTGATGATCCACTCTCTGCTCAACGGATACGAAACTGAATAATTAGAAATTCGTAAGTGCGCAGTTCATCCAAATGTTCACGAGTGCTGCAGTGGTGACATAACTGTTCCCCCAAACCTGGCACCGCAAAACGGCAGCGAGCTTCCAAGGCTATATAGAGGCACCAACAGCAGCAGACTAACTAAATTTTTACACAGCAGGAACCTAGATCTCCTCACTGTCGTCCTTCATTGATTTTGCAATGCAGCGTCATCGGAGCAGAACCATACAAGCCGTACACCTCAGTCTGCTGCTGATAGCCAATCTCTATTACCCACCTAGCCCAAGGCTTCGCTTCGAAGGGCTAACCCTCTCATGGGGTAGCAGACGGAGGGAGAGAGCTCCGACTGGCGGATCGGAGAGATGATAGATGTATGTGCTGCTTGGAGAAAGGATCATCTTCTCCCCCACTTTTATTATCCCATCAGATCTGACGTGATAGCAATAATACATGACTGTCTGTCACATTTTGCAGATCTGGCGCCGAATATGAATGATGAGTTCAAATGCTTGCGTCTAATCAGCCGCGAAATTGCTTCAGTAAATATGTTGGACTACCAGTGCTCTGTCTTCCTCCTGTCTCTCACTTTGAATGAAACTCCAAGTAATAGGCTTGTAGTTGTCACAATGTTTAAGACCCATGTTGGCTTCACGGTTCATAATGAACTTTTAATGCACAGAGACGGCTTGAGGGGAGGAAACTGACGGAAATGTGGAATGAAAGGAGGCCTGCTGTGTGGCCATAGTAATTCAGGCTTTTGTTCTCTAATTAAATGACCTCAGAAGGGAGCGCTAAGCTTAAGTTAGTGTGTGTGGCGCCCTCTGATATGAAGGTCTGTGCCAAGCGTATTCAGTCTCGCAATGAATAGGGCGTCTACTACAAAGCCTAAGAAGCCCTCTCCGTGCCCGCTTCGCCTCCTTGTTGGTTGTTGGAAATCTTCCACCAAACACCATGTCTTTAACAAGTGGTTTCTGGGCCCCTTCGCATAGTTCAGGACGTTGTAGTTGGGGACACAGTAGCCCCCGGTCTTTTCTCACTCTCCCCCAGCCCCTCTGAAAAGACTGACACCGCCAGCCTTCCTTGCAATCCTGAGCTACATAAAAGCTTACATGTGTGTGTTTATGCCACAGCAAAGCAAAGAGAAACTTTATTATGCATGTTCTCTTGTTTGGCCCTGAATATGTCAGCAGTAGAATTTAAGTCTGTAGCAACAGAGTTTAAAGTGTCATGTCACTTAACTAAACATACTTTCTCACCAATGACCCCCTTCCCCACTTCCTACCCCTCTTCTTCCGGCCCCATTGCTCGGACCACACTCATCTTCGAACTTGGTCTTCATTTTGATCTCAACTATACATATGCAAAGTTTCATGACTGCATCTTTCACGGTTGTGACACAAATCTGTCCACAGACAGAAATATAAACACCTGGCAAAGTAGTCCAAACCTCCTCTGTGGTAGTTCAGTAGAAGTCTCCAGGAGAACATTTTGCCATAGTGACGCACAGACTTACAAGGTGAAAACAATAGCAGCCACATGCTGTTGCAGCTGGAAAACATTACATTTAAAAGACTCAACTGCAAGATCTCTTCTCTGAAACGATGTCCGTGTCTCTGCCTGATAATCCACAGACCTCACTGACAACCGTTTTCATCGAGTAATTCTTCACTGGGAAGTAATTCCAGTAAAAAGAGTTGACAGCGATTGTCTGTGGATTATCCAGAGTAACAGGGACACTGTTGCTGAAAAAACACAGTGCTGTTATTTTTTTTTATGTGTTGCTTACAGCAATGGCAAATGTAAAACAAAATTCTATTCATCTGCAGAAAATAAGCACTGATGCAAACAAAAGTGTGTGATAACAATTATGATAGGAGATAATCTTCACAAATAAACAGCACTTTTATGGCAGTAGTTTAAAGCTACTGTTATGAGGCTGCATATGAACTACACTTTGGTCACATGACTTCAACATCACCACCACAGATGTTCGGTGTGATGTTAATGTCCCTGACAAATTCTGTAGTCTCATTTAGCCACTTGTTGCCATTTTTAGACTCATAAAAGCTTCAATATTCACGAGTTGGATAGTTACTGATGTATTTTAGAACAAAACTTTAAAATCTCTTAAGCTTGTGTTGACCACAGGCCTTATTTCAGGCATCTAACTGAAAACCCATTGACCGGAAGTGAAAAGATTCGGACTCATTTCTGGGTTTTAAGACTTTGAGCACTCTAGCGCATAAAGAAACACAAATCTGAAATCTTTGAAATGAGCACAGCTGTTCTAGCTTTGGCAGAAAGCGTTGTGTTCCTGTGAGACCCTATCACTCGTAGTAAGAAGATAATTGAGAATACATGTTTTCAGGGTCTTTAAGACTAAGAAGCAGACAGCTGGTCGTACGCACCTAATATTTATGACTTTCATTGTCACGGGTTGCACTCTCTTTTGTATGCCCTTCTCTGTCTCCCTTCACTGTACACCATCATAAAAATAATCCTAAACGGACATTTGAGCCCAAGCGATAAAGTTCCAGCATAGCAACTGTTATTGCTGTTGTTGTTGGCTCGTGCGTTTTTGGAAGGAGGCGTTAATGAATGTCTCCATTACAGTTGTTCTGCATGCTGACAGCCTTCAGCCACCTGGCACGTCTCCACGCCTCCAGCCCGGAGCGCCAGTTTCGAGCATGAGGAAGCGGCACGTCTCGGTCCGTAAGCAGATCCGGCTTTGATGAGCGGGACACTAACAGCTGCTCAGGAGGGTGTACGAGAGGGGGCAGTGAGAGTATTTCTGTGGTGTGTTGCGTTGTGTGCACATGCCCACGTGTGTTTAGCATTAATGAAGGAGAGTGCAGCAGATTCACAGTTGACATCTTAATTGGCCACCGGTGCCAGATGCCGGTCTCTAAAGCCGGCCAGTCCAGGCTGCAACAGTGTCTCAGCAGCAGCCAGGCAGGGCTTTATGAGCCCGCTGGCTCCACTGAGTGCTCCCACGGGTATTAGGTGCTCCAGTGTTGTGCTGCCTCCCGTCCTCTCACTCACACACACACACACACACACACACACACGCACACACACACACACATACACACACACACATGAACGCCCTTCTTCTTGCTGTATCCTTCCTGCGGAGCACTCTGAGGCATTTCCAACACCAGTCACTCTGAGGCGAATATAGACGAAGAAAAGCCCCGGGGTTACAAAGGCGGTGTGTCTTTGTACTGAATGTATTCACTCTGAGGTTCTGGCTCTTCTGCTGCTTCACGCAGTGTTTGGATTGAGATACCGCCTCACTTCTCATTTATAGTGTATTGATGCCCTGTAAATGTCCAGGCAGCGATCAAATAGCTGTAGCCTTACCATCTAACCATCAACCTCTAACCCTCAGCCTGTCACCTCTTCACCCTTTCACCCTCGTTACATGATGCTTTTCTCAGAAGAAGATGAAGCGAGGTCAGATAAATCAATTCGCAGCATCTAGAGTCTGTGTGAAGCACACAAAGATGAACTTGGCCATTTGATGGTACATTTATTTGATCTAAGACAGGAGCATACAGACACTTCACCTCACGGTTAAATCAGGAGAGTGGAAGTAAAGGTAGGGAACTGATATTAAAGTGGAATCTGATTAGTGGGAGCGGTGGTACCGCAGCGTGAAATAGTCTTCTTACAAAATGATTAACTAATATTCCTGTTAGACATTATTCTTCATCCTTGGTGTGAAGCAGGAAAGGGTTTTTTTTAATGTTCAAATGAAATGGAAATCATTTTTAATGAAGTCACAGTTTAGTCTCTCACATGGATGTGCTACTTCTGACAAGTACGGAAGATCTTTGTCAGGTTTAAATTTAATTCTAGAGTTGTAGCCGAGATGTCAAATGTGCAGTTATGAGACGTGTCACACATTGACCGTTATACAAACG
Source organism: Cottoperca gobio (assembly GCF_900634415.1). Classification (NCBI taxonomy): domain Eukaryota; kingdom Metazoa; phylum Chordata; class Actinopteri; order Perciformes; family Bovichtidae; genus Cottoperca; species Cottoperca gobio. The sequence goes on from NC_041371.1 coordinate 21,621,154, forward strand.
AGGGAGGTGGTGGTGGTCGTGCTTGTGGTTGTGACACCCACAAGTTTAACTTCTCATATTTTTTGTGTGTCATACTTCCTGGCACTCTTTCTAGAGATGTTTTTGTTCTTGTTATAGTTCAGAAATCAGGTTCAACTCCAGATTAGGGTTATTATAGTAATCTGAATTAAGCAGTGAAAAATATTGTTAGTAAACTGAAACTAAATAAAAACTATATCCCTTAAGAAAAATGATTTTAAATATATTTAAATGAAGAATGTGAATTCATTTCAGTTTCAGTTTTTAGCCATAATATATCGATACTGAAAAAAAGAGCATGAATTTCTGTCGACTTTCCAACCAGACACTGAAGGGACTTGACTCTCCAGGAGATGGCGCTATGCTTCACATGGGTCACTAACGTATGTATTCTGTGTGTATGTAGCTACATACGTCTGAGACTTTATACCTGGCCCGAACAAAAACAAACTCTAAATAAAATGTATAAAGGAAAAATAAACCTTTCTGAAAAACTGAAACTAAACTAAGATTAAATCAAAAGTCAAAAATAAAATAAAAACTTATTGAAACATTAAAACTATTATAACCTTGCTCCAGAGCAGAACTCTTTTAGCTGACTCCTCCTCTTCTGCCGTGTTAAAGTTGAACTCTACCTGTATGACTTCCTCTCTTCCCTCCAGAACGAGCCATTGCTAGACACGAAGTGCGAGAGATTGAGCAGCGGCACACGCAGGACGGCCTGCGAGAGAGGGACTCGGTGGCCTCGTCGCCGTCCGAGGGCGAAGACGACATCGTCATCATCTACAACCGCGTGCCCAAGACGGCCAGCACCTCCTTCACCAACATCGCCTACGACCTGTGCGGGAAGAACCACTACCACGTCCTGCACATCAACACCACCAAGAACAACCCGGTCATGTCCATACAGGACCAGGTCAGAGCGACGGCTCACACCTTTGTATAACATGAATTTCTTCATTTGGAATTTGTTTTCCTACATTATTGTCACTATATGGTGCTAAAACAAAACCTTTATCCTGCCGTAATAACAATCATGATTTGGTTCAGGTGCGGTTTGTAAAGAATGTGACAGAGTGGAGGGAAATGAAGCCGGCGTTCTACCACGGACACGTCTCCTTCCTGGACTTCACCAAGTAAATACATTGTTTTTAACTGTTCACCCAGCTGTGGCTTTGTGTATGTGACTCCCCCTTGTGGTCATTAACAGCTTTAAACATATATGTATTTTATTTTTATTTGTGTAGAAAGTCAACAGGCACAAAGTGTTCTTACATTGTACACTTTTGTTTTTGAAAATAAAGTAAATGTGACAATCCAAAGCAAACAAAGAAGAATGTGTGTGTAGCAGAACCAAGCGGCTGCCCTTTAACCTGAAACCAGTCCCACTTTGGGTTGATAAACTCAATCTATCCTTTCTAACATTTCTCATATAATGGACGTGTCTTGAGTTGAAATGTTAATTTCTCCATTACAAAATGTCATGCAGCCCATTAAACCAGTCTGCTAATGTCCTTGACTTAACCATTTTTTTGTAATGGCTTTTTTACTGGCGACCAGCATTATTCTAAACATGTACGCTTTAGATAATCCAAGAAGCGGTTGTGGCATCTTAACCAGGTACAAGACCTGAAAAACAGTCCATCTTAAAGGAATACTTGTACAGGATGTACAAAATGACCATTTGTACATCAATCACTCTCCTCGTGTAACCGTGACTTCTCACAGGCCTCCAGGGAGAGCAAAGAATCCAAAGAACAAGAAAAGTCTTGATGAATTGAAGTAAATGGTGCCGTGTTCAATAACCGCACAACTGTATCAAAACATCCGTTTACAAACTCTCACACAACTCGTGCAGAAAAATCAAGTCTCATGTATCCAGTCAAACTCACTACTTCACAAACTCATGACTTTCACTAAAGCACATGGTCGTGGTTTGCTCTCGCAGCCTCTCCAGCACGCGGTCTGCCTCACCCTGGACTCATTCACAGGTTTTCACCATTACAGAGTGCTGTAATGATCTGACTGTAGCACAGAGCAACATTGCTGATCCTCTGACGTATGTTTCAACACAGGAAGCACATTATTGAGCTCTTAAATCTTCAAACTGTCTGTCTTTAGAATTCATCTTCATCGTTTCATTAAAGTCCTGTTGAGTGTCTCAACCCACTGACCTGTCATTTGTGTCAGGTTTGGGGTGAAGAGGAAGCCCATCTACATAAACGTGATCCGGGACCCCATTGAAAGGCTGGTGTCCTATTATTACTTTCTGCGTTTCGGGGATGACTACCGGCCCGGCTTGAGGCGCAGGAAACAAGGAGACAAGAAGGTACAAATCCATCAATACTCTCAATCTTTTGTTTTAAAGGACAGATTCAATCATTATCCTTCCTCCTGTTGACTATCAAAAGTATCAAAGTTCATTTCTTTGTGTGTTTTCTTTAAATATGCTTTTTCGCTTGCGTTTCAGACGTTTGATGAATGTGTATCAGCCGGCGGCTCAGACTGTGCCCCTGAGAAGCTCTGGCTCCAGATTCCCTTTTTCTGTGGTCACTACTCTGAATGCTGGTAAGTGTTGAAACACCCTGACAGCTGTTCAGACGACACTGAGTCGACAGGAATAAAGCTTGATTTAGCTCGTCTTTAGTTTTCTTTTTTTACTTTTCTGACTGCTTCTTTGTACATAAGGCTGGTGATTATCTGTACTTTTCTTACTGCAATCAAGCTAAACTTTAATTAATACAGCACATTTCATTCTAGGGGGAATATATGATATATGTGAATTAAAAGCATAAAGAAGTTGAAATAAAAAGGATTTAAGATCAGCAACTAACTGCTAAGAATTTGTAAAACATGTGAATCAAAAATAATAGTAATAATTAAAACCAACAGTTGACAAATAAAAGAATAATAAGACACCAGTAAAATAAATATTAATAAAAAAAACAAAAAAAAATTATATCGTCAACGAATTCCATAAAAAGATCCCACTAACGAGCCCCATTCATGTCCAAAAACAAGAACACATTGAGATACGTCCACTATTGTGGTGCACACCAAATGTTTATAAATCCACGGCTTTAAATAGTCCCAAACACGTGCACTATTTAAATGTGTTTTAGTGACGTGCTAAAAACGACAGTGCCCAGCTGTTTTTTAGGAAATGATTTAGAAATGATTTAAACATACCAGATCAAATCAAATCAAATCAAATTTATTTGTATAGCCCAATAGCACAAATTATACATTTGTCTCAGTGTGCTTTACAGACTGTACAGGTTACGACATCCTCTGTCCTTAGACCCTCGCATCGCACAAGGAAAAACTTCCTAAAAGAAACCCCAAAATTAAAGGGGGAAACATGGAAGAAACCTCAGGGAGAGCAACTGAGGAGGGATCCCTCTCCCAGGACGGACAGACGTGCAATAGATGTCGTGTGTACAGGATAAACAACATAGTACAAATACAACATTTGACAGAAATTATGTTGTGTTGGAAAAAAAGAAATAGAAAGTATGGATGAATCCAGGAAAATGTTAATAAGGCTTCCCGGTGTCCAGCAGGACCAGGTCAGCAGGCGCTGTCACGATTCATGATCCTGACGTAAACTTTATCAGTGGCAACCTGCCACATGAGAGACAGACACTCCGGGGATGATACCCCGGATGGTGAGTTAGTAACATACATTTACATAAATGCATACAGATAGAGAGGGAGAAGAAGAGAGGGAGGGGAGGAGAGAGGAAGAGAAGGAAGAGAGCAGGGAGGTGTCCCCCGGCAGTCTAAGCCTATAGCAGCATAACTAGGGGCTGATCCAGGGCAAACCTGAGCCAGCCCTAACTATAAGCTTTATCAAAAAGGAAAGTCTTTAGCCTACTCTTAAATGTGGAGAGTGTGTCTGCCTCCCGAACACAAACTGGAAGCTGGTTCCACTGGAGAGGAGCTTGATAGCTGAAGGCTCTGGCTCCCATTGTACTCTTAGAGACTCTAGGAACCACAAGTAACCCTGCAGTCTGGGAGCGTAATGCTCTAGTTGGTTTATAAGGTACTATGAGATCTTTAAGATATGCTGGACCCTGACCATTAATTGATTTGTAAGTCAGGAGAAGGATTTTGAATTCTATTCTGTATTTTACCGGGAGCCAGTGCAGAGCAGCTAATACAGGAGTAATATGATCCCGTTTCCTTGTTCTAGTCAATACACGTGCCGCTGCATTTTGGATCAACTGAAGAGTCTTAAGCGACTTTTTGGGACAACCTGATAACAATGAGTTGCAGTAATCCACTCTTTCCGTTATTACCTTTCACAATAAAAGCGTTTACTCAAATTCACATGGGCTTTACAACAATTTACCCAAGACAGACTGCAAGACGCTGCTCTGGGTCATAGCATCCGGTAGTTGGTTCTCTGCCTGCGTGAATCTATTCGAACCTCAGGCGAGTATTTTGCATTTTCGTGTTGTTTATTCACGCCCCCCCCCACCCCAGTGTGCAAGAGGACGTTACTCGCTGTTAGTTTTGGTCTTTTTAGTGGGATTTATTGGAAATGACGTGCTAAATATCGCCAACCTCATGCTTGCCTCTCCTGAGGCAGTTCAGATGGTCCAGGGCGGATGCTGTGTCAGTTTTGTTTCATTATGCACAACATTAAAGCTCATAGTCCTTGACTATGAGCTTCACTTGTGCTCCACTCATCTTCTCAAGGTCTCTAATAGCTCCCTCAGCCTTGATCCGTGCTCTGTACCTGATGATCTGTATCAATCTCTCTCTCTCTCTGCCCTCGCTTATCCTTCTTACCCTCCTTCAATCTGTCCTTGACTCTGCCCTCCATCCACCCTCCTGAAGCAGGTTGCCCACTGAAGGTCTGAGTGTCTTTAAGATTGAGTTCACTACGGTGTAGAAGCAGCATATTAAAGTGGTGGAAAGCACCTTGGAAACATTAAATAAACACTGAAGGCAAAAAGGTGAAGTCGCTGCCAGTCCTCTAATGCTGTGTTTATAGAGGCTCTGCCAAAACGTTACTTTATAGTTTTAAACAATCTACTTCCTCCCGTAATATTTAATTTCCTCACCATGACAACACCTGCCACTGACCTTCCTTCCTGCCTTTCTCCTCTGTTCACATCTCACTCATCATTTTCCCTGTCACTGTCTTTGTACCTTTCAGCTCACTAGAGCTGTACCAAATAATTGGAATCTATTCCAAATCAAAAATAAATCCGATGTTTGTTTGCTTTGCACGTCGAGTCATTGCTTTTAAATCTGCGCCGTTAAAGACGAGGCTACACTAGAAGTATTAGTTTTATACTATTTGTAGGGTTAAATTCCAGTGGTGGCTGCGTAGGATTGTTTCACGTGTGATGCACAAGTCAAAATGTATTTAAAAGATAATTGTAATCCTTTCCAAAATTCCCAGCATGTCTAATGTCTTATTCCACCTCAATCCATATTTGTTGCCGCGCACAAAGAGAGTTACACTCATTAAAGAAAGTTGATTTAATCTGATGAATCACTTCATTCTAAATGAGGATTTTGTTAACAGACATGCAAAGCTTCATTCGAAAAACCTCAATAGAAGCTGTGAATGTAAAAAAGAGACACTGTTGTAAACATTCTACATCCAGCAGAATACAAAGAGACTAACCACATGCAACGAACATGATCTGTGTGCAGGAACGTGGGCAGCCAGTGGGCTCTGGAGCAGGCGAAATACAACCTGGTGAATGAATACATGCTGGTGGGAGTGACAGAAGAGCTGGAGGACTTTGTCATGATGCTGGAGGCCGCGCTGCCGCGCTTCTTCAAAGGGGCCACGGAGCTGTACAAAACAGGTGCCATGTCTGCTAAATAGTTAGAAACCATTTGCTATTCTCTTGCATATTTTTGTTTCCCTTACCCGATATTATAATATACTGAAAAGCTACTTAATGGCTCACTCACATTGCAGTACTAAAGTGTCTGTGTGCTGTGGTTGCATATATGCAGTCTGAATTGCTCCTCTGAGAATTGAATTGTGATCAATATGCACTCATGCCTCTCGCTAATGTAGTTACAGATTAGTTACGAGTGCAGCCAGAATGAATAATGGAGAGCACAGAGGAATTAAAGCTGACAGTGATATAGATGTGCTATGAAGTGTGATGTTCATTTTTACCAGCAGATACACCAAAGTACTCAATTTAATCTGGTATTTTCTTTATGAATGTGAAGTCTGAGTCTCTCTGTTAGAAGTCATACAGTCTGTTTCCTAACCCCAAACAAAAACTACAAAGAAAAACGGATCTTTGTATTCTGACTCGTGCTGATTTAAAGATGGAATATAGAACACCTCAGGATTCAGAGCTGTGCCATATTTCATATTTGCTTTCTTACTGAGAGTTAGATAAAAAGATTGATACCACTCTTTAGCGTGTGTACGCTAAATATGAAGCAGCAGCCAGCAGCCCATTAGCTTAGCTTAGCTTAGCTTAGCATTAAGACGGGGAAACAGCTAGCCTGGCTCTGCAAGGTAACACAGTAAGGTCACTTAATAGACAATCAGCTCCTGGCTATGGCTCTATTGACCGTACTGTAGATATGAGAGTGGTATTGATCCTGTTTTTAGCAGGAAAGCGAATAAGCAACCTTCCAAAAACTATTGCATTAAGGACATCATATTTACAGAAAACGAATGACTGATTTGATTTAATCTTCTATCACTTGCATATTGTATACATAGACATGGCTTTAAGCCTGAAGCCCTGCCTATATTGAACACAGGGTTGGATCATGTCTGATACTTTGAGTACCTGCCGATACCAATCTGATCTGTAACATCTGTAACGCATATTATTCTCCGCAGAAGGAAGAAATACAACATGACTCTTTTCATCCTTTTCAACACATTAAACATTTAGCCGCATTATTATTATTTATTTTTTTAAGTTATATTTTTGGGCTTTTCATGCCTTTAGTGAAGTGCAGATTGTGAAAGGGGGAGAGAGAGAAGGGGAACGACATACAGCATATGGCCACAGGTCGGACTCGAACCAGTGGACTCAGCCTTTATATATGGGTCGCCTGTGCTACCGGGACACCCGTTTAGCCGCATTTTGATTGGTCAGCATCATTCAAACATTCAAAATTAAATTTAAAGTGCAACTTTGTGCAAAAGTTTAACTCTGAGTTTTTAGAATAACAAAGGAATTATAATGGATGTGTTTTTCAGACCCTGGTGAAGACCGAGACCTTTGGGTCAGTTAGCTGTACGCTCACACCTTTATAATATCGTTTCACCTCCAGAAGGAGTTTGGGTTTTTGTTTTTCAAAGGTTGTCTGCACCACTTTATATTTAGCAAGACTTCAATAACAGGCTCATGTTTTGTAATGTCAGAACACCTGAGTTTTAGGTTGTCTGTACATAGTGGCAATTCATTTTTGAAATCCAGTTACAAAAAAAAACCTCCTTTATCAAAAACTACTAACTTACTACAAAGTGTACTAATGCCCACATTCATATGTATTCATATGTATATATCACTGACTTCATGTACCCTGACGCGTTTAACCCTTCTCTCTTTTCATCACAGGGAAGAAATCCCACCTGAGGAAGACCAGCGAGAAGAAGCCGCCCACAAAGGAGTCGATCGCCAAGCTGCAGCAGTCGGCCATCTGGAAGATGGAGAACGAGTTCTACGAATTTGCGCTGGAGCAGTTCCAGTTTGTGCGGGCACACGCTGTCAGAGAAAAGGACGGGGAGCTCTACCTGCTGGCACAAAACTTCTTCTATGAGAAAATCTACCCCAAAAACTAAACGGGCACAAGTCTGTAGAAGAAGGACACGTGCTACAGGCTCCGACGTGCAGCCTGAGATGAGAAAGAGAAGGAGACTAACTGCAGGTGACTGTGTGGCTGCTTCGTACGAGTGAATGAGAACATTTCGTGCAGCGGCAGAACAATCTGTTGACAGCTCTGTCAGACTGTGCCAGCCAACTGGACGAGGAGCTCGTGTTTCATCAGCAGGTTATGTTCCCAGCAGCCTCCACTCCCCCTCACTTCCATGTCAAAGGTCATCTGAAGTGTCCGGAGACGGTCTGTCCAACAACTGGTCGGTCCTCGTCTCCTGATTGGCCTCGCTGTTCTCCGACCCAGACGAAACATTTTCATCGGCTCTGTACTGTTTGGTTGTGTTTGGTTGTATTTTAACTCTTTGCTATGGTTGTCTTTTGTATGTAAAGACGGTGACACGACATCCCCATGCCTCACCACTACTCCTAACTTAAAGAGATTTTAAGTGTAAGAAACTACTGTGCTGTATTATTGGACTTGAATGAGAACTTTTGAGGTTTTTATGAAATAAAACTCCTGTGACCATGGACTATTTACTGGGACAAGTACGTTTTATACTGTGTACTGTAAATATGCAGCTTTGCCCAGAGGCCTTTCCTCCGTAATGAAGGAACACATGTTATTGAAGTGTGTGAGAACACTTAGGTGAAGATGCTTCTGCTGTAAATATTTACTACTGCTTCATACACGGACAGATTTGCTTCTGTATGAAATGAATACTGTTGAATCTCTTTGAAAGCAACAGTTTAGTTTAATCAGTTTGTACATTTCTTTCAACTATTTCATTAGTCTGTATTTCGTTTTCTTCGCACTGTAGAACATGGGTGTCCACTAGTGTTGTAACTGCCGATTATTTTCATTATTGATTAATCTGCAGATGAATCGTTTGGTCTATAAAGTGTCAGAAAATAGTAAAACATTTCCATTCCATTTTTTCAAAGTCAAAGGTGATGTATTTAAATATCTATTCTCTTAAATATGATACAAAACAAAGAAAAGGTGGAAATGTGTATATCTGAGAGGCTGAAAACTGCATTTTCTGACATTTATGCCTCAAGAATTCCTTCTGCGAATAGTCGATTATGAAAAAGATGGATTATTTTTCTGTCAATCGACTAATAGTTGCAGCTCTAGTGTCCACCGCCGTGTTAGTCTGACTAACTATAGCGACATTTTGGGAAATGCATTTTTATGAGATAATATTAGTGAGCCTGCCGTCTTTATGCTAAGCTCACAATCTTCTCATCGAACTCAAACTATTCCTTTGAAACTCTCTGCAGTTGGTGGAGAGGTTGGTAATAACTTTGGTCATTTTGCTTGTGTAACTGATGTATCTTGTTTTCTTGGCGGTTGGGTTTATTGAGGTTATAATGGCCTTTTATTGGCCAATCAAAGTTCTTGTCTATACTTCATAAATTGATAACTAAAAGTTTAAAGTGACATAATGTTGGCCACTCAACTAGTTCACCTGGGAGAGCTGAACAGGTGGTTTTTACTGGATGTAATGCCATATAATTTTTCCTTTTTATTAAATATACAGATGAATAGTACTAATTATTCATCTGAGGACAGACTAGTTTGCAGCTCAGTTTGTGTTCCTCTACACGCAGCTCTCCCTGAGTTGCAGCTTTGTCACATGGAACATAAGAACAACATGGCTGTTTTCATCTTCTGATTGACAAACAAAATACAAAGAAACTTTTTTTTTTGAACTGGCATAGATGCAGGTGTGTTCTTAAATTGAATATAAATGTTGGTGCATCATTGTCATCAGGTACAACAGAGCAGGGAGTGGTTCAAACAGATAAAGCTGCTGCTGTGGAAATGAAAGCTGGATTATTTCAGTGCTGGTATCCTGCAGAGGGAGATAAAGAGCTGCCAGGTTGCTCCTGCCTCCAGCTGTGTGTGTGTGTGTGTGTGTGTGTGTGTGTGTGTGTGTGTGTGTGTGTGTGTGTGTGTGTGTGTGTGTGTGTGTGTGTGTGTGTGTGTGTGTGTGTGTGTGTGTGTGTTAGTTAGTTAATCCTTTTTAACATCCTTTCCATCTCAGTATCTTTCAGTTTTTTGATAAATTGATTGCAGTGAGTTTAATATGTTGGTGTCATACTTCACAGAACCTGAGTGAACTGAATGTATATTCAACATGTTCTCTTGCTGTGGAAGTCACTATCTTGCTGCTGGCAACAAATAAATTGAGAGCACTGAAATAGGGACACGGGTATGTGAAGTGAGAGGAGACACTGGAGAACGTTTATATGACCCACTGCTCCCTCTCTGTTACTCATCCCTGCTCTCAGATAATCCCTGGACAGTCATCAACTATTGGACTCATCCCTATTAATCTCAGATTGTTTTCCAGTTACATCTTCCTGGCTTTGACCCTCTGATTTAGGTAAACATGGAGGGTTGCTGTATGAAACTATCTTAACACCTTTTTTCACAGTTTTGTTTATTGAAATGTTCAGGAGAACCAGAATCAGCAGTTCAGTTTATACATTTCAATGCCCATTACTGGACAGAGGTTAGTACCGCTATACATGAAGAGATAGATTGTATTAGTAATAACAAATATTAAGTTAAAAATAAATAAAAAATAAATAGAGAAACCAGAGAAGTAAGTGTCAAACTTGTGATGTCATCAAGTATGAGGCAGAAGGGGTAGATGATCCTTTAAGAAAATTCCAAGAAGTTACATCTGATTCATTGAACTTATTTTGTGTAAAAACCTTTAGGACACAAATTATTATTCAAAGCAGAGTATTTTCATGTGTGTTAAGTATTTTTCCTGCCATTTTTGCCTTTAGTAGAGATAGTAAAGTGGAGAGCTTAGAAAAAACAAGGAGGGAGGGCGATATGCAACTAAGGTCTCCAGCCAGTGTTGCACAAAGTTCTGTGACCTGTAGGAATTTCAGCTACACTATATATTGTATACTGTATAGTACATGTGTTTGCTAACACCTATCAACATATAGTATGTGATAAAGTATGAAACATATGCAGAGGCAACATGTGGCTGAAATGTCTCATCAGGTCCCAGAATCTGAAGAGTCAGGATTTAGTGTAACGACGGACTCAAAACAGGGATGGCACTCCTCCCATGGTATCTCAGAGGCTTCCTAATGCATTATTACCCCCTTGTGGGACCTTATATCTGCCTGCCCAATAAAACCTACTCATCATCCCATTTATCACAGCAGTAATCTTCATGTTTATTATGGGTAATAACACGCCCACAGATCAGTGTTCATTCAATAGAGCTGGAGAGGGCAGAACAACACAGACATGTATCTGTCTGATGAAGATATGATATACTAACACGACGGAGCAGCATTACACCATTTCAATGATTTCCTCCCACATCAAACATTGCAATCATTACGTGTAGGTTGTGGATATTGCTGACAGAGCATATTGATCCAATCAAAGACAAAACCATCACGACCTGTCCTCAGTCGGACTCTGGAGAGTGTCACTATGGAGGGACTTTAACAGAAGAACATAATTCATAAGTCTCCCCAACAAGGCCTCTGCCAGTTTTGTTATGTGGATAATGCTCAGTTTATGAGTGAGGAACCTGCGTCGTTGTTCCTCACCAATAAATATTTGAGACACCACGCCATAAGCCCAGAGAGCGCCCAGTCTCTGAGACATATGGCTTGTGATGACTGTGTCCCTGAGGGTTATGTAATGCAGCAGTAACTCTTCTCACTGAGGTGGGACATGTCGTGCACCGGCCCCAGTGAAGAAGAGCTCAGTGTTTGTCCTGTGGTTTCTTCAAAGCAGCTCCTCCTCATCTATCTGGCTCGGCAACTCAAAGGTGAACTGTGACTCCTACAGTGTTTAATATAGCAGCTTTTGTTTGCACTGCAGCTCTGGTTGTCAGCAAGTGTGTACAGCAGCTGCATGATCTTTTTCATTTGAATTATAGTTTGATGATCAATATTAAATAGGTGACTATCTGAAGCTCCTTATGGAATCATAAGAGCGCCAAAACATTATAAATTGTTCAAAGAACAAGAAAATAAATGTGGAAATATAAAGAGGAATAAATAAAATAATAAACAAATAAATAAAAAATGTGGAAATAGAAATAGAAGTGAATACATGTGTTTTTCCTCATTCTTTTCCCTATTGCTTTTGCTTTTATAAGGATAATAAAAAATAAAGGGATAAAATTAAATAAATAACATGTAAAAAATATATATATAAGTCATATATATTATGCAAAACATTCATGTATGTTTATAAATAAGAAATATAGAAATAAATATATACAGAAAATGAAAAATAAAGGTTAACATAAATGAAAATGCTTAATTAAAAAAATATTCTTATATATTGTATTATTTTTCTTAATAATCCGAATAAATTATTCTTTCTTTATTGGTCTTTATATTTTTACGTCTTTATCCTGCCTGTTCTCTGTGGCTCAACGTTGTTCCTGTGGTGTATCGCTAACGCGGAGGCTGCCCCGTCACTGTGTCCCTGCCCACCGTCTAACCGGCTGACCTGCTGCTGGGCCCGGGTCTCCCCACCTGGGTGTAGCCTGCAGTCTGTGGCTACAGCTGACACACTCGACCCCTCTGCCCGGCTGGTTTCGTAGCCTCCTCGACATCACCTGGACTATGAAACTGCTGGATCATACAGTTTCTGACCCTCTACACCACCATGGGGATCATCAAACTTTTCATATGGACTGCTCTTTGTTTTGTGTCTATATGTCTGGTTTTGTTTGTCTGCTCTCCCTCTCATTGTTTTTGCTGTTTTTATCTCCTGTATTTTGTACGGTGTCCTTGGGTGTCTTGAAAGGCGCCTCCAAATAAAATGTATTATTATTATTATTATTATTATTATTATTATTATTATTATTATTATTATTATCAGTAATTATTATTATTTACTTATTCATTCATTTATTTATTCATTCATTTATTTATTTGTCTTTATATAATTCTACATTTTTCACATTAATTAATTCATTATTTGATTTACTCCTTTTTATGTTTCCACATTTATTTTTGTATTCTTTTACAGATTTATTCTTTTTTAAGGCGCTCCTATGACTTCATAGTTTGTTGGGTGCAGTAACTAGGACTACACTTACTCAAGCAAAGTACTCCATTACAATTTTGAGGCACTTTATTTTGTATTTATATTCTTTATATTTCTATTTTATGCTACTTTATACTTGTAATTCCCTACATTGCATAGGTAAATATTGTACTTGTTACCCCATTACAGTTACCTGACAGTTATAGTTAGTTGTCACTCTGCAAATTAAGATTTCACATATTTATAAAATATGATGCATTGTTATATAAAACATATATATATATATGTATAAATATGTTAATGCATTAGAAATAATAATAATGAAAATAATAATAAAAATAATGCAATATTTATACATTTATATATTTTTGGAAGGGACCATTCTGACTACTTTTATGTATTCATATGTCTCTCTTATTATGTGTAATACCTCTGTAGGTGTAAAAATATGTCAGGACTTTCACTTATAATGGATGACTTTTTACAGAGGTAGAAGTAACAATACTTAATAAGTGATCTCGATACGTTTCCCACCACTGATGAATTGGCAGATATTTAAGCTCTCCATATGTAATAAAGGAGTTCCTTTGTCTGCACATTAATTTGGCACATTTTGACCTCAATTTGAATCCCCCTGAACTGAGATACATGTTTTTCCATGTTTGTGTTTACCCCAGGATGATTTCAGGTTATGAGCATGAGGTAAGGCCAGCCTGTAGGAAGTTTTGGATCACGTGTGTGCTAACTGTCCGGGCTGAGAGCAGCCCAGCAGCAGCACTACAGCTCCTCTGGGCGGACGCTTGCACTCTAACCACCGCCTCTTTCTCCAACTGCACTGGGACAGATTTATGCTTCAGCTTTTTTTTATTTATGAATAGCAGTCCACCATCCACGACCCCTCCAGGACGGTGTGACCGCGTCAATGAAGTGTGAAGACGACATGGGAAGGTCCGCGTACCCGAGATGACCGATGATTTGGTCCAAATAATCACTTCTTTTTGTCGCCAGAGAGGGAAACTTAAAACAAGGCTTGTTTTTGGACTTCCACCTCCCCTCCTCTCTCCCCGTAGGATTTGATTCAAAGGCGAAAACCAAGATGGCCGCCGATTCGGTGCAGGTAGGAAAAGTTGACAACTGTTGCGAAAAGTGCGCAAACTTTCCCTAGAGGTTCAACTATAAGTTAGCAAACACTTTTATTTCATTAAAATTGAGTCGCTGTGAGTCGGAGTATTTCGGTATTTAAGTTAAGAACCTGTGCTAGACCCCAAAGTGTTGTCTGGGAATTATCCATGGATTGAGGCCTGGGAAACAATTATCCAAAGTAACATATCCTGAAATATACAAGTTTTGAACCGGTGCTTTTCTGCGGAAGCTGCTGTTTTAATTAATGTTACGGCCAGTGTTGTAAAAAGGCTTAACGTGAGTGTTGCTGTAGCGGTTAGTTAAAGTTCAGTAATGGTTGTTGAACGTTAACTAACAGCTCTGGAGCCTGACGTTAAGGTAACCTGCTTATTTTTGGGATAATAAACAGTGTATTCATATAACGTTAGGCCTACCGGTAACGATATATCTTCCAGTTGCAATATGTTTATGCGTATTGCAGTTACAATTGTGGCATCTTTTCTAAAGGGCAAGTGTTCTCTGGTTTCTTGACGTAAAGTTTTTCCAAACCCCTTACGGACTGGATTAATTTAAAACACTAGTTTGCAATGTAAAATAAATCAGAACATGTCTATTTTAACATGCAAATGCACATCTATTAAAAAAGGAGTACATGCATGTAAGCAAGTCATGTCTCATATTCTGTATTAAAGTCATGACTCACTAGTTTCACTAGAGTGACGTCAGACCTGAAATAAGTCTTTCTGACAAAAACATTGTCCGAGACAACTAACATCACAACTCATCCACAGCTTTATCTAATCCCGTTTGGAGTGCAGTCAAGTATTAGCTTTAGCAATATCCTCCAAGAACTATGTGCATGTCAGAGCTGAAACCAATCTGATTACTCACACACTATTATTCATCTTTACAGGGAGTATTGGAGGGAAAATGGATTATAGAAAGTGAGCTAACTCTTGTGAGAAGTATTTGTTGAAATCTTTGGTATTCATTTGATTCTAGGAGCTGAAGATGACCTGTTGTCATGTCACCGATGCCTCTACTAGGCCAGTTTAATCATAAAATGGCTTATTATACTTAACAGATGTTTTCTCAAATTAGGCCACTAATTAGTAATAACCTGCCCAGGAATTAAAGATTAATTTAAGCACATTAATAATAATAATAATAATAATAATAATAATAATACATTTTATTTGTAGAGCGCTTTTAAGAGGTACTCAAAGACGCTTAACTCTATTTACATTGAGGCTGAAACTGAAATGTTGATTAATGTGCACCTCCCACGTAAATAAATAAAAGCTTTATCTGTGACATGCATGGCTGACCCAGCCTGATTAACAATATTTTCTACCGTGGGTTTATAAAATGTAAATAGTCACAGTAGCCCAGTAGGAGTCTGATAACAGTAAGCTGATGGCTAAACAGCTGTAGGTTAGTCCTGTGGTTTCCAAAGTGTTCACGTCAAGGACCCTAAACTGACACAAATTAGACCACAGACTCCCATTTGATAACATTTTGTCCCAGGGACCCCATCTGATAGCTTTTAAATGTTTTATTACAAACCAAAATAGTCATACGTTCTGTCATTGTGCCTTTTTGCTGGAACCACCTTGAAAACCACTGGGGTAGACCACCTGTCGCTCATACTCATGTCGAGTATGAGCACATGAATGGATAAAGATGTCCTTTATCTGGGAACTCATCACATTATTGTTAAAGTTTATAATTAAGCCATTTATAAGCAGGCAAGGTGATGCCAACCATTAGGGCTGGCTGATAATGGTTGCATCACATTACATATGGCAAAATACAGATACAGAAATATAGAATCATTGCTAACTAAGCCCTAATTATAATGACCTTCCAACAACATTATACTTTTATACATGTTACATTACATGTCATTTATCAGACGCTCTTATCCAGATACAGTGAACTAACTACAAGGACAGTCTCCCTGGAGCAACTCAGGGTTAAGTACCTTGCTCAGGGGCACAATGGTAGCCCTGGTGTTGAACTGCGTACCACGAGGCCATCACCACATGTATTTTAATATCCCTTTAGGTGCCCGAATGGCAAATGTATTAGTTAGATTTATTTTTAAAGGCAATTCGCTGAATATACAAATATTACCCTTAGCATATAATGTAATATATAAAATGTGTGCATAGTTAACACTCATCCATTTGAACTGACTTGTCTCAGCTGGATCAGTGTTTGGACTTTTTGAATGTTTGTTGCCAATGACAGATGATAAATGACAATAACACATGCCCAGTCCTATACTGTATTCCTAAATGAGAACCGTAGTGCATATATCTTATATTAGGCCTTTAAAAATAACATCTGTAACTCATGCTTTCTCTATTAAAAGATGTATCTATGTTTAGCTGAGGTGGACCAAGCCAGCTAAACTTTAACATATAGCACCATGGCTGTTTATATGGAGTGGAACCAGATCTCAACAGGTGCTTCAGTGCAGTGTATCACTTGCTCTCCTTTGTGACATTGCAGCGTTAAGTTTTGTGGACGCACAATAAATCCACTCTCCGTCTGGCTCAGAAATGACCATTAACATTGATCTGAAGTGCAAGACATTACCTACAGTTTGACTGGACATGGGATATGTGTAAGGCTCGTGTGAAGGCTGCATTTGTAGGATCTGTGTTTATTAGCTTGTGTTGCTATTTCTGGTTGCAGCACAGCACCAGGCTGTGGCTAACACTCTGCAGCCGGCTGTGGGGTAAGACAGCCGGGTGTCAGGTTGTAGGTTGAGATAGGCCCCATGCAGAAATGGCAAGGGCTTTTAAAGCACGAGTCTGTATAGTGGCCTCAACTTTTCCACTGTCCTATTGTCTGAATGGAGCTCTTGTTGTTAGACTTGGAGCTTTCAGGCTTAAGGATCAAGTTAACCTGCTTAAACTTGAGGCTCAGACCTAATGTTTGCTTTTATCTCACAGTTTCCTTCCATGTCTAGGGCACTAAAACAGCTCTTTCACAATTTCAACATGCGTCGGGAACGGTTGCCTTACCTTCTGTAAGAATATTTTCACAGTTTTATATATCTTTTTAATTCAGTTCCTAGCTGAAGTTTTTATTTTGTGGGGAGCAACATACCCTATTGTAGCCATCTAATAAATGAAGCACCTCCTTTCATTTTTGTGAAAATTGCTCAAAATGTGTAGCTAAAGAGTTTTAGATACAGTCTTTTCATTTGTTGTGAGTGAGCCTTGAACATTTCACAGAGCAGCTAGCAGAGACACACTGACAGGAACAAGTTCCCTCCATCCATCACAAACTGTATGCATTGTGCTATGAGTGGAAACATTTGTTTACAATTCCTGCTTCACTCGTCTTTGAACCTAATAAGTCTCGAGTTAACTTAAGGAAGTATTTCAGTTACAGAGAAACAAGAGGTGAAACCAATCGCAAATATGAGCTCCTGCCCTCTTTCTTTGGATATGGTTTCTTTGTTTGATCTCAAATTAAAACGCAGACCTTGTGGGTGTACTAGCTGATTTATTTCCACCTTATCTGATCGCCCTTTCATGGGTTTCCTTGCATTGTTGCGCAGTAAAATAAGCCCTTTAGTGTGTCCTCATGCTGTCCTCTTACCGCGTTGGGCAAACACGGCTACAATGAAAACAAGTATTTGCAGGGCAGTGAGCTGAAGAGGAGAGCTGCTTTTTACACACACACACACACACACACACACACACACACACACACACACACACACACACACACACTATTCCTCCACTTCCAGGAGTTGTGACCTCCATTTTACCTATGAGTCATCAAGGAGCCTCAGGACCAGGATATGTGCAAACTATATTTCCTCTGAAGTGAGCACCTATAGAGGAGAGTGGGGGGTTTCGCAAGCGTATAACTGAATCCATTGAAATCCCTTATTGGACCAATCATCATGGTTCTTTCTCCACCTTTTTAAATCTATAGGTCAGAAGTAGAGTAGCATTTACCTTTGGTAACTGTTTATCTGAGGCACCCAGATCCTGACACATGATCAATGGAGTTAGTAGAGGACGGCCTTAGTGATGGCTTCTGCGGTGTGAAATATGGCCTTTCTTGGAAAAGAGGTGGATGTGGTCTTTGTTTGAGGAAGAGCTGCAGTGATTGGTTGACTAATCAATTAGTTATTGACAGACAAATCCTGAAAACAGAAGGAACCTGGATGGACATTTCCCTTATTTTCTACAAATCTAGAAAATAATCGGCAGATTAATCGATAATGAAAACAGTCGTTGGTTGCAGCCCTAGTTTGAGACGAGGTGACCAATTTCATTGTGGGAAGCATTGCTGCATTAATAAAAGAAAATACAGCCCATATGGTGCGTCATAGTTTGTGTCTTTCTGTGACAACCTTGGGAGGTTCATTCCTAATGAGCTCCCAATAGATGCAAGGCACCATCAAACTGCATCATCCACACTTACTGTGTTGTGAACCTTCTTACAGTTGTGGGGGTGTTTTTTCACAGCTTCTCCTCCTCTCCTCCACCACACAGTTGCTTTCTACGCGGGAGGCCACAATGGTCAGCCAGTGTTATGTTTTTAACTTGGGTTAATTTTAGATACAGTCCTCTCCCTGGAGTGAGATTAGGGCCCATTCTGGGCTGCTCTGACCTCACAGAGTTAGAAGCTAAGAGGGATTTGGCTGTCGCTGCTCAGACGGTTTATCTTCGCTGTTGATGTCAATGGTCTGTGTGAGAAAGAGAGAGTACAATGAGAGAGCTGTACAAAATTGGATACCAGCGGAGTGAATGAGTGTGGCTTTGCACAGAGCCTCTGCCAGCTATCGTGTAGCCTAACCTTTGTTGCGGAGGATATTATTTATCGTAACAGAACTTCAGTGGAGTTGATATAATGATAGTAAGTGCTGGTCAGCAGAACATGCGAGGAAGGGTTGGTTCAACTGATCTAGAGATGGAGTTGGCTGAAACCGATGAAGTCCAGGTAAGGCATAAAGATTAGTAAAGCCGAGATGTTATGTCTTGTTGACTTGTGTTTTTCTTTTACAATCCTCTCCTCAGGCAGTACTTTTAACAGTAGCTTATTATTAAATTGCATTAAGCCTAAATGTTACCGAGTGTTTGGTTTGACTGCTTTCTTTTAAAGTAAAGTAATAATGAATGCAACAAGACGCAGATCTCGTGGTGCAATGCTGTTTTACACATCTCATTTATGCCCTCACTGTATGAATGGTAGAAGTTCATTTCCACTCTGGCACAGTTTCAGAGGCTTCCAGCGAGTTCTGGTTCACCTTCACATTTTACATGTTGAGTTGGTTCTGTTATCTGGAGTCGCATACAACGTTTGATTTGAGTGAGTGCACTTTACTCTGAAGATTTTTCCAAAGGTCATAGTCAAAGGTTTTGTATAGCGATGCGTATGCATAGCTTATTGAGCAATCAGAGGACAGGCTTTATAATTTGGTTTGTAGTTTAGCTGTTAGAGCGATGATGACTTGTCAGTTGAAATGTTGTGGTTACATAGTTTTAATGTAACACAATAAAAAAGGTTATATTGTCCAACAACATATTTGAACCAAATAACTTGGATTGATGAGCTGTGTAATGACGTTATTCAGATAATCATGCACGTATTCTGTGATCAAGTAGTGGAACGCAACTAGTGCACCACTGTATTCATGATAGACTGTAAAGCTGAAGCCATTCAGGAAGTGACTGCTAATCCCTCTTTAGTTAAGGTGATTGGTTTAAGGATGCAAGTAAATGGTGACTGACAGCAGCAGTGAAAACACTGCGTACAAAGGTTAGCTGAAGTTTAAACACCACAACACTGGGCTCAGAGTACTGAGGCGGGTCTGCTTGTGTTGATTCTCTGAACCTCACGTTTGCTCCGAAGATATTGTCAGTTTATTTTAAGTCCCTGCTACGGAAGAGTATTAGGGCCAGACTTAATGGAAAACTTGAGAGGAGGAAGATGTTTTGTTTTGCATTTCAACAATAAAGTTTAAGTACCACACATAAAATAAATCAGAGGAGGAAGAGTTTTATTTAAGAAGTGTGCTTTTGAGAATAAAGTTGAACTTTTGAGAACAAATTAAACTTCTAGCGTTAGTGCATATACTGAACGTTTGATTTCATTATCGACATTCCAAATTTATTCTCGAAATGCTAAATAAATAAATAAATCTTCCTCATTCTTTTCTCCTTACACCTCAATACTCTTCCCCACATTATAACTTATTCCATTTGAAATATGTTCGCTGTTGAACGTGTAAATATAAAATTATATTTATATCATAAGTATATGATACATATTGATCAGAACACACATATTTCACACAGTTTGGTAATCATTACTAGAAACTCAGTGACTGTCGAGGTGAAAATATATCTGGAGCTCCTTCTTTTTATTGCTTCCTCACTGCTGTCATGAGCTGCCAGTCATGACAAATGGAAACGCATTTGTTTTCTGGGTCAACAGCTTCAGCTGTTTTGAAAGCTTGTAAGTTGGTGCTGCTTTCTGTTGTGCATTAATACGTCCTGTTGGTTAATGCCAGTCTGCTGTGGACTCAGTCACTGACCTCTGTGTGTCCTTTCCTCCTGTTTCTCTATTCTCTTGTTTTCCCCATCCTTCTCCTCCTTTGCTGACCTCTAAATTACATTACACATCTTCTCTTTCTCCTCCTCCACTGTCCTCCTCCAGGGGGATGCCAGGGGCCAGCTGGTGGCGGAGCGACTGGGTCTGGGACACAACCTGGAACTGTCCGACACCATGGTTCAACAGAAGCTGGACGAGATCAAGGAGCAGATCCGCCGCGAGATCCGCAAAGAGCTGAAGATCAAAGAAGGTGCCGAGAACCTGCGAAAGGTAAAATCACTGAAGACTTTCAGATCCGTACTTTGCTGATTAGATATTCACTTCCATAGAGTTGGGTTAGTTTAGTTTTTAGTTTATTTAGTTTGTTTTCAACTTATACAGCTCGAATACACGTATAGCTTACTACGCTCTTACATTCATTATTCTTCCCTTTAGATTTATACACTGAAAAATGAAAGCAACTAAATTAAAATACATGTATAGAAATGTATAAGAGTCAATTTCAAAGAAAAAAAAGGTCATTCCTGCACACACCTTTTTATAACCTCTGCGTTGATTTATTAAAGAGGAGAGTCGACATTCTCAATACATATCCATATATATATATATATATATATATATATATATATATATATATATATATATATATATATATATATATATACCAACACACTAAATCATATACACACTAGTGTTCATCTTATTTTCAAATATGTATTAAGTATATTTCACATTTTAATTTCCTTTTCAAAACTATTCTACAAATAAACTCCTTTGACTGTCATACACTTAGTTTTGCATTTGTTGTTTGCGTCTGTAAGCATGATCATTCCTCTTGGTTCATACTGACTTGCTTTAATTTGGAACAACTTGTGGATAGTATGGAAGCATCTTACTTATTACTTTATGCATTAATTGTGCAGTTTTAAAGTCCACCAAATCTCTACATTTGCATGCGAGATTAGAAACTCGTGAGACAGATCAAAGGTCAGAATCCAAGACATTTTACAACCATTTTCTCCAGCTGATGGCTATAACTCATATAATGCATAACTCATGACTAGTAAGCTGACATTCATGATTCAAATTGGTGAAGTGTCCCTTTAAATCTTTGTCAAATGTTCTCAAGCTTCCTTCACTCGTCTCCGCAGGTCACCACAGACAAGAAGAGCCTGGCCTATGTTGACAACATGCTGAAGAAGTCTAACAAGAAGGTTGAGGAGCTTCACCAGGAGCTGCAGGAGCTCAACGCCCACATTGTGGTCAAAGACCCTGAAGAACTGCTAGGTAACAGACGCACTACAGCAAAGTAGCCTCAGAGTCTTCAGTAGTAAAGGCTCTACTATACTCCACTTCCCAACAAATATGTCATTGTTCTACAAAGCTGCAACAATTTGTCGATCGACAGCAAAACATTTGCTATTTTGATTATCAATTCATAATTAAAGGAGACATAACATGCTCATATTCAGGTTCATACTTGTATTTTGGGTTTCTACTATTGTTTACATGCTTTAATGTAAAAAACAAAACACTATTTTTCTCATACTGTCTCTGAAAAGACCTGTTTTCACACTCCGTCTGAAACTCTGTTTTAGCGTCTGTCTCTTGAAGCCCCCTCCTGTGAAGGCCTCTGCTCTGAGTGCTCAGGGGTTTCGGGTCTTCCGTATCTGCGCTCTCGGCGTCGCTGCATTGTCTTTGCAACCGTGGAGTGACAGTAACCGCACGATAGCAGCACTTTATACGTATATATCTATAGTTGTGACTTCACAACCTTATGGAAATCCTGCCGGCTTGTTTGAGTCACAGTTTCTGATTCTACAGTCTGCATTTCTCCGTGGATTGAGCGTTTTGATACCGTCACAGTATTTATATACATCACCTACACCTGCTTGAAGATCAAAAAAGACAATACGTGACCTTTTTAAAGTAATTCTTCATGCAGAAAATTATAGAAAATGTTCAACCTCTCAAATATGGAGATTTCCTGCTTTTTGTATTAAAGTTTA
Source organism: Cottoperca gobio (assembly GCF_900634415.1). Classification (NCBI taxonomy): domain Eukaryota; kingdom Metazoa; phylum Chordata; class Actinopteri; order Perciformes; family Bovichtidae; genus Cottoperca; species Cottoperca gobio. The sequence goes on from NC_041371.1 coordinate 21,643,767, forward strand.
AAATATTCATCATTTTATAGACCAAACTATATATATCTCAAATTAAAGCTCATACGGTTTTCTTTTTAACTCGTTTCTTTTTATTGATATTTCCAAGCAAGATGAATGGGTTGATGCAGTTTATTTAATTGATTTCTGTGTGATGGCGTTCTTGCTGTAGTGAAGAGAGATTCATTCTTAGCCATACGTTTATCTGAGATTTTCCCCAGGTGAAATGTAACAAAGCAACTTCTCTTCCAAAATATTGTCGTCATCTCTTTATCATTCTCTCCAAGACTGTTGTTTATTGCAAATGCATAGCATCAGCAGTGTTGTGTCGCGTCAACGCGTATATAAACACACAGCGCACACTGACTCACTCTCCAGAGGCTGACATTGTTGCATTCCACATTCCACCGACAGTTCCAATGCGCTGTCGATTGTTCCCCTCCGAGGCTGTTGAAAGCCTGCTCCTGTGCGTTTGTCCACAACAATGGGATTTGGAGAGAGTTACCCACTGCATAATGTAGTTTTGTTGCAGTAGTTGCCTTATGCAGCATTTGTTGGTGGCGAGTGTCCGAGTGAATTCAGGAAGAGAAGGAATGGTATTTGTCTGCCTGTTACCATCACATCCCCCCAGTCCAGTTGACATTAGGAAGTAGATGAGAAGGGGGAGGGAAGGGAGGTCATCTTGGTAAATGGTTATCTTAAGTAGGAACAAATTTAGCCTGACTCAGTGACTCTCAATCTGATGAACTCGGGCTTTCTTTTTAAGTGACGCGACGCCAGCGGAATGTCGCTGGCTATCGCAAAATGATGGAGAGGGACCGAGGGCACCCCAGCTCCACGGTCACGAGACAACTTGTTGAAATGCGCTTAGCTCTCGAATACCCAAGAGACAGCACTTGTTTCCTGAATTAGTAGGAAGGAGTTGCTCTGCCTCTGCGAGAGCCAGAATGTGTTTTTGTTCCAGGAGAAAGTTGAGAGGGGGCTCTGGTTATTCTCCACCACTCTGAGGCCAGAAATGGACCGACTTGCTCTCATGTCTGAGTGCAGCAGCTATGATGAGTCACCAGTCGGGTCCCTTTGTCACATCTGATCTCATTCATAAAGACACTTGCCCCAAGATCAACCGTTTATTCCCTGAATACAGGTCCAGTCTGTTTTCCTTTTGAGTCATCATATCACAAGTGACAAAGCACCCACGCCACTTTTAGCTCCAACTGTCCAAATCTTTTGACAGATTATTGTTATTATGTGTGACTCTTTCCGTATCTCACGATTCCATTTGGATTCTTGGGTCACGATTTGATTCAAAATCGATTCTCCGTTTAAAAACAATTCCCGTCTTATCAACTTGTAACATTAGACAAAAGGTAATATTATTTATGCTAAACTTGCACAAATTCTTTTTACTAAAAATTGCTCAATTTTCAATGACTAAAAGAATAACAAGTTTAAATTATTAAAAAATGTTAAATGCTTGCTGTTACACAACTAGTATGCTTAGGCTAGCTGCCTTTTTATTACTTAGTAATTTATCAATTTTAAATATAAATTATACACATAAACTGTACAATAACATATACAAATTGGTATTACAGAAATAACCAAGTCAACAGTACTTTCATTAGTTCATATAAATAAAAATGTTTGGAAGTTGTGAACCGATTCAGAAGATAAGAAGCTTTATTTTTACATGGACCCATTATTCTCCCCCCCCCCCCTAACTGTTAGCATGTTTGTCGTTGCCTTCTGAGCAGATACAGATGGGGTTAATCTGAGGGAGGGTTCCCCTTGTCAGCTGTCCAGCAGTGACATCAGTCCTGCAGCTATTCAGTAGCTCAATGTCTTGTCTTACAGCCAAGCGTGGGCTGAACGGCGCTGAGAGAGAGAGAGAGAGAGAGAGAGAGACTTGAATTCTTGGCTCGATGTGACCTTGACCAAACCGCACCCCCCACGCAGAGGGGAAAGCCCTGAACGTGGACTGCATGACACACGCAGCACTCTCGCATATGTGTTTCCCAGCGTGCCTTTGTCTTTCTCACAGACTTAACCAGACTCTTAGTGGGTGTGTGGCTCTCAGCCTATTCGGGGTCATTAGATGAATAATTTAGACTTTCAGTTCAAAGAGTCTCATGCTTCCTTTCTGCCCATATCCCGCAGGTGTTCAAAGGAATCTTTAGACACTATTGTGCTGAAACATTCAGAGGGACTGAATCACAGCCCGCCTGCTGGTTATTGTTTTCTGTGTTTGGCAGCAACTTCCAGAATAAATGACTCTCCTCACCGCTGTTATTTTCGGTAACGCCATTCGGGATAATTTAGATTAAAAACATTTTTACGCCTTGGAGTATTTATGTCATGCTTTTTCTAAAAGAAGATAATTGAGCTAAAATAATTTCATATATATATATATATATATATATATATATATATATATATATATATATATATATATATATATATATATATATATATATATACACACACACACACACACACACACACACACACACACACACACACACACACTACGCTACTATCTTGTAGGTCCGAGAGAGAAAATGGCATTTGTTGGTTTTTCGGATGTGGCAACTCTTTGGAAGTGTACTCTGCGAGGAGTGAAACCACAGACGCTGCCTGAAACTGAACTTGCAAGTCAAGTCAGGAGAAGTCAGGCAGGTTTTTTGCCCACCTCACCTGTGTGTGAGAATGTGTTGCTCTGTGCTGCTGTGATCAGCCTGGGGAGGGGATTTCTCTGCACCTTTTCGAGTCCAGACATGAAAGAAAAAACACAAAAAAACAGTGATCTCATCGGCCAGAACTGTGGTCCGGCTCGAGGAAGACACTGGTTTTCACTTTGTGTGTCTGCGTGGTGTACGTGTGAAGATACTCAAAAGTATTATTAGATATTGGCTAGACTACATGTACTGTGTCGTCTCAGCTGTTTCTAGAGTCTGGACAACAAAAGAGTTTTAAATTTGACATTGTTGTGAATATTGCATTTTCTCACGTGTTTACACCACATGTACATATGCAGTAATGTCACTCTTGTATTGGTAGTTGTTGCAGGTTCACACTTGTTTTTGTTTTATCTGTTTGTTTTTGTTGTGTTTCTCAGAATCGAGATTGCCGCAGGGTTTCCCTCTGCTGTTAGAGTTTGAACAGACTTCAGGAGAGAGCCACTGACAGCAGCAGTGACTGCCTTTTGTGTTATAGTGCCTGAGTATTTATGAGCTCTGGGTTCACCTTGGATGAGTTGTATTCACGTTTCTACTTTCTGTGTCTGCATAATGGCGCAATAAAGTTGAGTAAAAGATGCGTCAGGTTCAATCTCCAGTCTCACTCTAACACCACTTATTGATCTGAAATTTCTCTTTATGTCCCACTGATGTCCTGATGCCAATCTTAATGTAGATGGCTTGTGTAGCTATGTTTAAGTCGAGACAGTGACTCAAATGGAGTCTTGTGTTAACAAACCTCATCAAATGATAAACAGCGGACCTTTCTGGATACATTATGTGACTACTGAAGTTGCTCTTTGACGTGTTTTTGTAAGTTAGTGCTGCAGGACTGTTTAGGTAACTTCAAAGTGGCTGTTAGCCAAAGATAGCACATGCGGAGTTACCAGTTCAGTCAGTGTATATTTGTGACGAACTCCAGTAGCACATATATCTGTGGCCATAAGGTTATAACTTTTACTTCTTCTTGTGTTTCCGCAGAATGCCCTTTGACGCCAGATACGCCCAACAGTGAGGCGAGAATGTGCAACAGCAGCAGCCGCCTGGCCGCCCTGAAAAGACAGAATGACATTGAGCTCAAGGTCAAACAGGGAGCCGAGAACATGATTCTGATGTACTCCAACGGGCCCTCCAAGGTAAGATTCAGCAGGAGGGGGAGGGTTCACCTGACATTCAGGTTCAAGCTGGTTCATGTCAGGATGTACGTGAAAGGGTTTTATCTGCCACTAGGACACTCAATCAAAACAATAACAAAAGACGGAGTTTGATGGCGTCCGATAGGATTGTCCACAGAGGTCTCCTCCTCTCCAAAACAAACTGATCGAGGGATTTAAACCAGTAAAAACACTGAATGAAGCAGTTTCACGTTAAAAATCAGTGGGGTTTTTCGTGCCTTTTTATTTATTTTATTTGAACAGTTCTTTCTGTCATGAACACTTTCACACAGAACGAGAGTTTTACACGGATACAGTTTCCCCGGAACGAGGTTGAGTTTTCTGAGGTTTCGCACAACGAATAAAGGCATCAACCAATCACGTTAGTCTGTAGGGGTTGAGTTGCGACTATATTTATAAGGATTAAAAAAAAAACTACACAGGATCCGTAGCCCAAACCTATTGTTTTCTTGGGCCTATTGTTTGGGCGGCTGTGGCTCAGGAGGTACAGTGGACGGAGGGTCGGTGGCTCGATCCCTGGCCCCTGGCCCTGTGTGTGTGTGTGTGTGTGTGTGTGTGTGTGTGTGTGTGCGTGCGTGCGTGTGCGTGCCTTTAATGCGTGTGTTTCTTGCCCTGTTGGACCTCATTGCAGTGATATTATTGTGTTCCTGGTTCTCAGCTGTTACTTTTAATGCTATCCTAACTGATTATGGCCGAAAATAAGACTCACGTGATAATATACTGTTGTCATATTTTAAATGATCTTTTGGCAGTTCAAGAGAAGGTACAGAGCACTTATGGATTTAGTCACCTTCATCAGGTTGTAGAGGGTTTCCAGACTCATTGTCACGGAGCTGAATATTTTTGTTTTTAAACTTAACATTTTTTTATCACAGGTGGTAGAATTATACATGTTGGCTTTGTTTTTACAACTTCCCTGTGGGGGAAGAGGAAACATGAGAAGACGCTGACACATGCTGTGTGTCATATGCACCTCTGTTTGTTCACAAAGCTCTTTGTGGTTCCTCTAATGCGCAGAGTGAGGAAAACTATCACTTAGTTGGGAGGTGTGTGCACGTTACCACAACTGATAACAACAGCTGGAGCACTCAGAGCCGCTCATCTTGGCTCCTGTGTCCGTCGGTAGTAATTGAAGCAGCTTTGTAGTAGACGCTGTAGTACAGTGTCGGGTCTCTGTAGTGAGTCTCTGCACTGCCAGTGATGTAATCCTGCCCTCTGTCATATGTTTCTGTGGGTATGTTGGGTGCTACTTAATATAGCAGGGATTGATTTAAGTTTGTCATGCTTCAGAGTCGTTTGACATTTTGAGAGATGGACTTATTTGCATTCTTGGCGAGAGTTATACGAGAAGATAGATACCGCTCTTATATGAAGCTACAGGTGGCAGTTGGTTAGCTTAGCATAAAGACTAGAAAACAGCTAACCTGGCTCTGTCCAAATGTAACTAAATCTGCATCATGCTCTTAAAAGCTGTGTAATGGAAATGTGTGCTGATATGTGACCACGTTTGAAATGAGATATTTTACAAAGATTTCTTGACATGGTCACATGTTGAGAACTTTGGGATGTCTAACTTGTCATGTCTATATAACACAAAGGTTCTTTGACTTTGTGCTCAATATATAGTTCAGTAAACAGGACTGAAAACTGCCACATGATCCCCTCTGTCTGACCAGGGGAGCTTACAAAAGCTCACGGTCAGACACACAGACACAGACAGACACACAGACACAGACACACACACACACAGACACACACACAGACAGACACAGACAGACACACAGACATACACAGACAGACACACAGACACAGACAGACACACAGACACAGACACACACACACACAGACACACACACAGACAGACACAGACAGACACACAGACATACACAGACAGACACACAGACATACAGACACACACACACACACAGACACACACACAGACACACACACAGACACACACACAGACAGACACACAGACAGACACACAGACACACAGACACACACACAGACACACAGACAGACACACAGACACACAGACAGACAGACAGACAGACAGACAGACAGACAGACAGACAGACCACACAGACAGACACACAGACAGACACACAGACACACAGACAGACACACAGACAGACACACAGACAGACACGCAGACAGACACGCAGACAGACACGCAGACACACAGACAGACACACAGACAGACACACAGACAGACACACAGACACACAGACAGACACACAGACAGACACACAGACAGACACACAGACACACAGACAGACACACAGACAGACACACAGACACACAGACAGACACACAGACAGACACACAGACAGAACACACACACAGACACACACACAGACAGACACACAGACAGACAGACAGACACACAGACAGACACACAGACAGACACACACACAGACAGACACACAGACAGACACACACACAGACACACACACAGACACACACACAGACAGACACACAGACAGACACACAGACAGACACACAGACACACAGACACACAGACCGACACACAGACAGACACACAGACCGACACACAGACCGACACACAGACCGACACACAGACCGACACACAGACCGACACACAGACCGACACACAGACCGACACACAGACACCGACACACACACAGAGCAACACGACAGACACAGCAGACACACAGACAGACACAGCAGACACACAGACAGACACACCATACAGACAACACAGACAGACACACAGAACACAGACAGACAGACACACAGACATACACACAGACACACAGACAGACACACAGACAGAACACAGACAGACACACAGACAGACAGACACACAGACAGACACAGACAGACACACAGACAGACACAAGACACACGACAGACCACACAGACAGACCACCGACACACAGACAGACACACAGACAGACACACGCAGACAGACACGCAGACAGACACGCAGACAGACACGCAGACAGACAGCACGCAGACAGACACACAGACAGACACACAGACAGACACACAGACAGACACACACACAGACAGACACACAGACAGACACACAGACAGACACACAGACAGACACACACACAGACAGACACACAGACAGACAGACACACAGACAGACACACAGACAGACACACAGACAGACACACAGACAGAAACACACACAGACACACACACAGACAGACACACAGACAGACACACAGACAGACATACACACAGACACACAGACACACACACAGACAGACACACAGACAGACACACAGACAGACACACAGACAGACACACACACAGACAGACACACCGACAGACAGGACACACAGACAGACACACAGACAGACACACAGACAGACACACAGACACAACACAGACATACACACAGACACTACCACACAGACAGACACACAGACACACACACAGACAGACACACAGATAGACACACAGACAGACACACAGACAGACACACAGACAGACACACACACAGACAGACACACACACAGCACCTTCCAGTTGGAAATAGTCTTGTCCTGATGTCAGAGAGGAAGTGCGTGCTGGACAGAGGTCTTTCCTGAGCGCGGCGCCATCAAGAACCAGGATTTAAACTTCAGAGGAATTCTGGGTGGAGTTTGCTTACCATGAGTGTGAGTGTGTATTGGCACATATGAGAGGGTCAGCAATTACAGCAAACAATGAAAGTCCACTTTCTTTTTTGATGAATAAGATTTTCCATGTGGTCACTCGTTCTTTGGCTCCAATTAAGGGCATGAACTGGTGTCCTGGCTGTTGGTGCTCACAACAAAACACATCTGATGAAGCATGGTGTAGGACTAACCGGGCCTGTCCTACCTTTGTTAGACGATAAATACAATAAAATATGATAAACATTGTTGTCATTTTAAGATAATGTTATGCCACTGTTATGATAATATTGTAGCATAATAATGCAATTACACCCTTTCATTGGACAATGACCTTCTAATTCGTATCAATATTCAGACGCTGAAATTGGAACGTGAATATCCTAAATAAATAAAACGTATATTTAAATCAAACCAAAACAATAAATAAAAGGGACTCTCTCGCTCACCCAAACTGTTCCCACATTATATCTGTGCAAGATAAGTGGATAACGTAAACATGATCCAGGTCATGTCCATGTATCGTACAATAAGTGGATAACTTGTGTACAGTCATGTATAGTGAAACCGCCATCAGACCGTGATTGTGTCGTTTCTAATCTTGTTCATAGGATCGTAAGTTGCTAGCGACTGCCCAGCAGATGCTTCAGGACAGCAAGACGAAGATAGAGTTCATCAGGATGCAGATCCTCAAGTCCAGCCAGGCCAGTGAGCTGAGCTTCGACAACAACGATGTGATGGGTGAGCCTTCACTTGAGCTCACTGGTCGAGTTTAAGAACTTTTGAAAAGAAATGCCTCCGAGTGCACGCAAAGTGTTATGAACAATTCCGTTTAAATGAAAGAATCCCCTCCTTCCTTTACCGGCAGACAAGCCCATCATCAGCCCGTTGGACCTTCGGGTGGAGGAGCTGTGTCACCACGCCAAGATAGAGTCGGCTGTGGCAGAGGGAGCCAAGAACGTCATGAAACTCCTGGGCACGGGAAAAGTGACAGAGAAGAGAGCACATTCAGAGGTAGACGCTTGTGTTTGTGTGAGTTTATGTCTATGAACAATGCACATCTTCCACCCCCTGTGTTCAGAATGGTGATTTAAAACAAGCAGGAGCAATATTCTCCACTTTCATGGGCTTTAAATGAAACTATCCCCTGCAGTGCTGCTGTGCTCGGTTAAATTAAAATGGACCGTGTAATTGATGTTTCTCTTTTTTATTCTTCGCTCCTGCTCCTTTCCACCTCTACTGTTTCCTTTTTCCCCTCGCTTCCTCCGTACTTCCTTCCCTCCTTCCTCTGCCCAGGCTCAGGCTCGCTTTAATGAGTCCAGTCAAAAGCTGGACCTCCTGCGATATTCCTTGGAGCAGCGCCTCATTGAGTTGCCTAAAAACCACCCTCGCAGCAGCAGCATCATGGAAGAGCTGTCCCTGCTGTCCTCTCCGGTCCTCAGTCCCAGATCCAGCATCATCTCTACACAGAACCAGTACAGCACCGTGACTAAGCCCGCTGCACTCACAGGTAACTGGACAAAAGATGCACTGAAGGTTATTGATAGCATGTTGACTATTTGAGATTTACATCCTGCTTTGAACTTCTCCCCAGCTAGCGTCTCTAAATGGAATCATTGTCGCTTGTTGGATCGATCTACTTGTTCATATTTCGTTAGCAGTCTGGCTTTTTTCCAAAGCCAGAAACAACCACAGAATCCCAATTTAAACTAGAAACCCCGATGTCAGTGCTGCGATAAAGGCAGAGTAAAACACCCGGTGGTATTAATAAGCTGCAGGTTTTGTTACTTACTGATCTCGCTTCGTAGAAAGAATGTTTTTTATTACTCTCCCTCTTCGCCTCCTCCATGAAGAGGGCCCTTTTGCCGGGTGGAGTTTGTATAGTTAACATTACTCCAGTTGTTCTGCTACCTGGGGGAAGCTTGTGTAGCTGTTTTCTGGAGTTGACTCCAGCAGTGATGAAGTGTAACGCTAAAGGTTTATTGTGAAAAGTAAGAATGGAGGGTGTGTGGCTGTGCTGCCGTTGACAATGGGGGAGCACTAAAGAGTTTCTCGTCTTGTTTAAGCCTTCAGGTTTATAGGGAACCAATGTAAACACCGATGGTTCATTATTCTACAGCCATTACGTTGGGAACTCAACATTTACTTCATAATGAGAAGTTAAAGCAAAACCTTATCTAGTGCCACTTTTACCACCAAAGAATGAAAATGTATTGTTAGTTTGGGGATTGGAACATGACATGTGTACACATCTGTACAGCAGTTACTTTAACAGGGTCACTCAATCATCCAACTCGATGCATCCGTTAAAGCCGCTTGGACAACACTAAACAACATCAGTTAATCGCGCTCAGCTGTTTTACTTCGGACTAATTTGCTACAAATTCTGATACTGTTCTATTTGATCCAATTTATTTGTTACAATAAAAAAACAAATGATAGTACTCTCTTAATGTCCTTAGACTCATCTAGACCCAGGCACCATAGCATCTTTGTGGTTCGCTGTGAGGGAGACCTTCTCCTTCTACATTTAGAAAACACACTGAGATGCGTAGACGAGTTCTAATGTGCAAAGAAGAGAAGTGAACAACTTGTATGAAGACGGCTCGTGTGATCTATGGATGTGTTTCGTCCCACCTCTCTTCCAGGCACGTTAGACGTCAGGCTCATGGGCTGTCAGGACCTTCTGGAAAATGTTCCAGGTCGTTCCAAAGCTGCATCTGTCCCGCTGCCAGGCTGGAGCCCCAGCGAGACGCGCTCGTCCTTCATCAGCCGAGCAAACCGAAACCGTGGCGTGAGCTCACGGAACCTGACGAAGAGCGAGGAGCTCTCTAGTGAGTAGATCTGACCTCGTCCACGTCTGGAAATAAGTAAATATTGATAGAAAGATGGAGAAGTAGTAATAAATGAATATCACAGCTGGACCATAATGGACCTGTAACACCGGGTAGTCCCGGGGCTCCCATTGGAGACAATAGGTGCCGGAAGATTTCAATGTCCCTGACAAACGATGTTGACATTACGTTCAAATATTATCTTTGCTTAAAAACAATTGATAGACAGGCTTTATAACGAATGACATCATCGAGGTATGGGGATTTATATTATTTGCAACAGAACGCTTCCACTATGATCAATGAAAGGTGTGTAGCAGTTGTGTATACGCCACAGAGATCCATTCTACAGCTCAGTCTTCCATTTTATATATTCTTTGTGCAAATTATGCACGTAAAAAATCCAGAAATGGCAATCCCACACAGACCCGAAGCCAAAGCTCACACAAATCAAATCAAATGTATTTATATAGCCCAATATCACAAATGATACATTTGTCTCAGTGTGCTTTACAGACTGTACAGGTTACGACCCCCTCTGTCCTTAGACCCTCGCATCGCACAAGGAAAAACTTCCTAAAAGAAACCCCATAATTAAAGGGGGAAACATGGAAGAAACCTCAGGGAGAGCAACTGAGGAGGGATCCCTCTCCCAGGACGGACAGACGTGCAATAGATGTCAGTGTGTACAGGATAAACAACATAGTACAAATACAACATTTGACAGAAATTATGTTGTGTTGAAAAAAAAAGAAATAGAAAGTTTGGATGAATCCAGGAAAATGTCAATAAGGCTTCCCGGTGTCCAGCAGGACCAGGTCAGCAGGCGCTGTCACGATTCATGATCCTGACTGTAAACTTTATCAGTGGCAACCTGCCACATGAGAGACAGACACTCCGGGGGTGATACCCCGGATGGATGAGTTAGTAACATACATTTATATAAATACATACAGATAGAGAGGGAGAAGAAGAGAGGGAGGGGAGGAGAGAGGAAGAGAAGGAAGAGAGCAGGGAGAGCACCCTACAGCGTCTGTGCGCTGCAGGTGTAGCCAGTAAAAAGATGCATTCCGCAGAACATCCGCTCTGCATTACGTCTTCACTGTAGCCAAAGTGGACGTTCAAAATGTGTTCAACACATTTTGATTGTAAAAAAAGGTAATTAACTGAAACCATGATCCGTACATAACGCGTTTGTATGTTCCCTCAGATGAGATCAGCGCAGTGTTGAAGCTGGACAACACGGTCGTCGGACAAACGAGCTGGAAGTCCGTCAGTAACCAGGCCTGGGACCAGAAGTTTACATTGGAGCTGGACCGGGTAACACACACATTTCTGTCCTTGAACTACAACTATGCTGTTGTCACATTGTTGTTTTTACGCAACACAGTTGGTGTGTTTACGTGTGTGTGTGTGTGTGTGTGTGTGTGTGTGTGTGTGTGTGTGTGTGTGTGTGTGTGTGTGTGTGTGTGTGTGTGTGTGTGTGTGTGTGTGTGTGTGTGTGTGTGTGTGTTGTGTGTGTGTGTGTGTGTGTGTGTGTGTGTGTCCTGTAGTCTCGTGAGCTGGAGATCTCGGTGTACTGGCGTGACTGGCGTTCACTCTGTGCTGTCAAGTTCCTGCGACTGGAGGACTTCTTGGACAACCAGCGTCATGGGATGTGTCTGTACCTAGAGCCACAAGGGATGCTATTTGCTGAGGTACACACACACACACACACACACACACACACACACAGACTATTACTGACCTTCATTGGTGACACTTGACAGGTGACATTGAAACAAGTACATCCTATAATGTCTGGAAGAGCTTCCTACAGTTGTACCAGCTGTTTTCTGTGTTGTCTAAATCTTAATTTCTCTTGTTCAGGTAACGTTTTTCAATCCTGTCATTGAGAGGCGACCAAAGCTGCAAAGACAAAAGAAGATTTTCTCGAAGCAGCAGGGTGAGTCGACATTGTCTCCCTCTCTTGTGATTCTCAGACAGGCATCATTGACAAGTACGTCTTGAATGGTGTATGTAATAATGTCTTTCTGGTTCTTGGATTCACCAAAGACAGTGGTTGCTATGTGGTGAAAGATGACTGTGTTCCTTGTTTTCTCCTCTGACTGTTTATTACTGTCCTTTATAAACGTCATCACCTCTTTGCTCTTTGTCTCGTTTTCCTCTTGGATATCAGGTAAAACCTTCCTGCGAGCTCCTCAGATGAACATCAACATCGCCACCTGGGGCCGCCTGGTGAGGAGAGCTATACCGACCGTCAGCACCAACTCCTTCAGCCCGCAGGCGGCTGAGACTGGGACCAGCAGCTTGCCTGGTTCTCCCACACCCTGCAGGTACTCAAGCACGCATACATGGACTAGGGATGTTCATAAGTAATGAATTGGTACTAAAACTAAGTTGTGTACCTCTGCCCATACACAGTGACGCGCTGGTGACCAAGCTGGACTTTGACAAAGAGCCCACCCCAGGACCCAAACACTTCCCAGCCCCCGACGACATCCGAGAACCCCTGGTGCAGGATAAGATGCCTGACAAGGAGGAGGTGCAGGTATTATTGTTATCGCTGTTGTTGACTGATGTGAGAGTCAGTTCATGTTAGGGGGACAAAATGATGAAACATTTTTTGGCCACTTCTATAAACACACATGAGGTTCGAACTATTCAAAAATCAATTTTTGTGCATTATGTCCATGACACGCGTCCTGACTGGAGTTCACGGCGGACTCGTCAGTCAGACTGCACGTTTCTATCTATTCTTGTCGCTTGATTCGAATACGCCGCAATGAAGAGGAGCGGCTGAATCAATGTTATGGATTCCTCCTCATTTCACTACACAAACCTAAATAAGGTGTCAGCTGGCTGAAGGTTTCCTACCTGCTGTTGGATTATTGGATGTGGTTTAAAAAGTACAAACGTCGGAAGATAACAAATACTACTCGCCCATCTTTCAAGTGGTTACGTCTCCAGTCTGATCTGGAGCGCACTGCTGACCCCCGCTGTAGTGCTGCACTTACAATTTGAATATATATTTGAATTTAGAATATTCATTGACAGTGATATCATGTAGTGAGTGTCGAAGCATATTTGATAATATAATTAGGACAACAGGCCTAAAAGCCCATTCCTCATCGTTTGTAAAACCTCAATGTTTTCCCCATTTTACATTTATTCACTTTTGTATCCTCGTGCTTTGTGTTCCCTCTCTGCAGGACGCGCTCGCCTCCTTTGACTTCTTGAACAAGAGGAACAGCATGGCGGTGAAGTCTGACCTGGACAGAGTGGTGGAGCAGGAGATGGAGCATCCAGACCTGGAGCTCATTACCATCCCGAAAGACTCAGAGATCAGGTAGAGCCATGTGCCCGCCTCACCTTACTTCTTCTGCTCACCTTTTTACTGGCAACCTGCCTCCATTGTTGCTTTTGTTGTTCTTGACCTCTTGTGTTCAGTCGTAATGTTCAATATTCAGGTGTAGCTGAAACACTAACATGGTGTAAACACTGCCCCCTGGCAGCTTCATGCAGGACTCTCCACATTAAAAACAGTAAAGTGTACAAATGTAAACTCTGCTCTCTTTCCAGGGAAGAAGAGCAGTTCCACTTCAGTCTCCAAGACTTCAAATGTGTGGCAGTCCTCGGACGTGGTCACTTTGGAAAGGTATGCTTCAATCGATCATCCAACATAGGGCTGCTGATTGTCATTATCTGTTAATCTGTTAATCTATTCTTTTCCTGACATAATCATTTTGTCTAAATCAAATCAAATGTATTTATATAGCCCAATATCACAAATGATACATTTGTCTCAGTGTGCTTTACAGACTGTACAGGTTACGACACCCTCTGTCCTTAGACCCTCGCATCGCACAAGGAAAAACTTCCTAAAAGAAACCCCATAATTAAAGAGGGGAAACATGGAAGAAACCTCAGGGAGAGCAACTGAGGAGGGATCCCTCTCCCAGGACGGACAGACGTGCAATAGATGTCGTGTGTACAGGATAAACAACACAGTACAAATACAACATTTGACAGAAATCATGTTGTGTTGGAAAAAGAGTATAACAACTGCTAGAAAGTAGTAAACAGGGTCCTTGCAGATCCTTAGAAAGTCTGTAAAAGGCACTGAATTAATTCATGTAAATGAAGGCCTTAATTCGTATTAAAATATCTTAAATCAACAGTTGAAAAGTCTTAAAGTTGAGACTTGGGACGTAATATTTTATCAACCTTTGTTTTCTGACGTTGAATTGTAAAATCTCAAAATAATTGGTCTATTTTTAAAAATATATATAATTGAACTAATTAACCAATCACATTAACGTCACACAGATAAATTGCGCATCATTTTTTATCTTAAATTTAATTCCTAGTGGCATTGAAAAAGTCTTAAATCTAACTTCTGTATGAACCCTGATTTATTATTTCCCAAAGCTGAAGGTGACGTCTTTTAACGTGCAGGTTTTATGTGACCCAACAATACGGAAATATGAAATGTTACTGTCAAATACGTCAACGAAAAGCATCAAATCCTCACGCTTCAGAACCTGGAATGTTTCGCTTGAAATATTACTTCAATGTATTTTACGTTTTATGTAATCTTCCGCTCTAGTCTCACAGGACCAAGCAGGCAGTTTGTTTCAAGCGTCTCCTCTGCTTCCCCTCCTCAGGTGTTGTTAGCAGAATATAAAAGCACAGGAGAGATGTTCGCTATCAAAGCGCTGAAGAAAGGAGACATCGTGGCTCGCGATGAGGTGGACAGGTAAACATTTACAGTCTCTGCTCAGCAGGTGATCTAACACAAACACTGCAATCAGAAAGAAAAAAAATGAAATAGTTTGTGAGGAGCAGGCGGGGGTGTACGAGGAGGAACTTCAGTGCCTTGTGCTTCTGTAACTCACGGTCTCCTCTCCTCGCCAGCCTCATGTGTGAGAAGAGGATTTTCGAAGCGGTCAACAGCGTCCGCCACCCCTTCCTGGTCAACCTGTTTGCGTGCTTCCAGACGCAGGAGCACGTCTGTTTCGTCATGGAGTATGCAGCGGGAGGCGACCTGATGATGCACATCCACGCGGATGTTTTCTCCGAGCTCAGAGCCATGTGAGTGTCTGAATGTCCGTCAGTGGTTTGTTTCTGAAGGGCCTCTTGGATTTCATCGTTCTCTCATTTACTGGCTGTTTTTGTTCGCTTGCAGATTCTATGCAGCCTGCGTCGTATTGGGACTGCAGTTCTTACATGACCATAAGATTGTGTACCGGTGAGCAGTTTGAGTGATGTGAAGTCTTCGATTCAGTCCCACATGTGTCCGCAGCGTGACGTCTTCTAAAATGTTCTTTTTAATTTCCAGAGATTTGAAGCTGGATAACCTGCTCCTGGATACAGAGGGCTATGTGAAGATTGCTGACTTTGGGCTTTGCAAAGAAGGTAAAATGGCAAAGCACGTTAAAGTGAAGGCTTTATACTTTAAACCAGAAGAAGAGCATTGTAATAGGATCTCCAGAGCAAGGTTAATAGTTTTGCATTTTCAAGTTTGACTTTTCTATTTCATATTCGTTTTTTCTTCAGAAAGGTTTAGTTGGTTTTTGTTAGGGCCAGGTGTAATGTCTCAGAAGCATGTAGCTCCATGTACACACAGACTACCTGGTTGCAGAACTGTAGGAATAACCATAATGTTTACATCTGTTGATTTGATCAGCTTGAGTCCTCTTCAAGGTCATACAGTGCATCCGGAAAGTATTCAGACCCCTTCACTTTTTCTACATGTTGTTATGTTACAGCCTTATTGCAAAATGGATTAAATTGTTTTCTCTCAACATTCTACACACAATAATGCATAATGACAACTGGGATTTTTGCAAAAGTATTAAAAATAATAATAAAATATCACATGTACATAAGTATTCACACCCTTTGCAGTGACACTTGAAATGAAGCTCAGGAGCATCCGATCTCTATTGATCATGGTTGAGATGTTCCTACACCTTGTTTGGAGGCCACCTGTGGTACATTAAATTGATTGGACATGATTTGTAAAGACACACACCTTTCTATGTAAGCTCCACAGTTCACAATGTATTTTTGAGCAAAAAACAAACCAGGAGGTGAAAGGAAGCCTGTGGAGCTCAGAGACAGGATTGTGTCGAGGCACAGAGCTGGGGACGGCTACAAAACCATTTCTGCTGCATTAAAGGTTCCCAAGAACACCGAACAACTAAGACTCTTCCTAGAACTGGCTTCCCGTCCAAACTGAGCAATCGGGGAGAAGGGCCTCGGTAAGAGAGGTGACCAAGGACCCGATGGTCCCGAGATCCTCTGTGGAGATGGGAGAACCTTCCAGAAGGACAACCATCACTACAGCGCTCCATGGATCTGGGCTGTATGGCCGAGTGGCCAGACGGAAGACACTGCTCAGTGCAAAACACATGAAAGCTGCTTGGAGGACTGTGAGAAACAAGATGCTCTGGTCTGATCAAACTAAGATTGAACTGTTTGGCCTCAATTCTAAACGTCACGTCTGGAGGAAACCATGCACTGCTCATCACCTGTGCATTACCATCCCAACGGTGAAGCACGGTGGTGGCAGCATCATGCTGTGTTGTTTTTTTCAGTGGCAGGGACTGGGAGACTAGTCAGGATCGACGGAACGCTGAATGGAGAAAAGTACAGAGAGATCCTGAATGAGAACCTGCTCCAGACGTGGACCTCAGACTGGGCCGACGTTTCACCTTCCAACAGGACAACCATCCGAAGCACGCGGCCAAAATAAAAGTGTCTTCGGGAGAACTCCGTGAATGTCCTTGAGCGGCTCAGCCAGAGGCCGGACTCAACATCTCTGGAGAGACCTGAAAATGGCCGTCCATCGGCGGTCCCCATTCGACCTGATCTGCAAAGAAGAACGAGAGAAACTTCCCTGAAACAGGTGCCAAGCTTGTAGCATCAAGAAGACTTGAGGCTGTAATTGCTGCCAAAGGTGCTTCAACAAAGTATTGAGTAAAGGGTGTGAATACTTGTGTACTTGTGATATTTTAATGTTAAAAACCTTTTTTCACTTGGTCATTATGTGTTTTATTGTGTGTAGAATGTTGAGAACATTTTTTTATTTAATCCATTTTGGAATAAGGCTGTAACATAATAAAATGGGGATAAAGTGAAGGTATGAATACTTTCCGGATGCACTGTCGACCCGAGGTGAAGAGCTTGATCTACGACAACATTTAAATCATGTCCTGGTCATTTCATTCTACAAGACTAGACTGCGTGTGAAAAAGGGTAATTGTGAAGCAGTTTGTGTGGTTCAATGTCACGAGAGTTGATGGACATTTATGCTGTCACCTTTTTTCTGTAATTATATATTACAGCTAAAAAAGTGAAATGAATGTATGATCCGTTTTGTTAGTTTAACCAGGCAACATGTTTCAGTTCAGTTTTAGTTCACGATAATAAACCTGCTCCAGACTCGTATCGTAGCTTCAAAGTGAAACCATCGCCCTGAATATTCCCGACATGAGTTATTGATGATGAAGGCTTAACGGGGAGACGGTTCGAGGAGGATTGGTCCTTTTGTTAAACAGCATCTGTGTTGCTTTCAGGAATGGGCTTCAGGGACCGCACCAGCACGTTTTGTGGCACGCCAGAGTTTTTAGCTCCTGAGGTTCTGACTGAGACGTCGTACACTCGCGCTGTGGACTGGTGGGGGCTGGGGGTCCTCATCTTTGAGATGCTGGTTGGGGAGGTGAGTGCAGGTTTCTTCAGGAGGTTCAGTACGAATGATATTGATTTTACAAAACCTTTTGCAAACATTTAGTAATTTTACATCGAGATTCACGCTGAATCAAGTTTATTTATACATTTCATAGACTCACTGTGATCCAAAATAAGCAAAGATCTTACAAGACAATAACATAAGAAATAAGAGTGTTGCATATATAAAAACATACAAGATAAGGTGGTATTACAATACAAAGGGAATAAGGGCATTATTATTCATTATTATTATTATTAAAGAGGGAACATAATACTGATTCTAAAATAACACTTTAAACATTTTTTAGTCCACTTTTAAAAGAAGACACTGTTGTAGCAGACACAGTTCATGTGGTCGTGTCACTATAACTGAGTCACTATAATCTGTGTAGGCTGTGGGGAGGAGAAGGGAGGAGCAGGGAGGAGAAGGGAGGAGAAGGGAGGAGAAGGGAGGAGCAGGGAGGAGCAGGGAGGAGCAGGGAGGAGAAGAGAGGAGAAGGGAGGAGCAGGGAGGAGAAGAGAGGAGAAGGGAGGAGCAGGGAGGAGAAGAGAGGAGCTTGGAGGAGAAGGGAGGAGAAGAGAGGAGCAGGGAGGAGAAGGGAGGAGAAGGGAGGAGAAGAGAGGAGCATGGAGGAGAAGGGAGGAGCAGGGAGGAGCAGGGAGGAGAAGAGAGGAGCAGGGAGGAGCAGGGAGGAGCAGAGAGGAGCAGGGAGGAGCAGAGAGGAGCAGAGAGGAGCAGGGAGGAGCAGAGAGGAGCAGAGAGGAGCAGGGAGGAGCAGAGAGGAGCAGGGAGGAGAAGGGAAGGGAGGAGCAGGGAGGAGAAGGGAGGAGCAGAGAGGAGAAGGGAGGAGCCCTTTACTGGATGATCTGAGGGATCGGTCTGCTGTGTGTTCAGCGAGCTTCATCTTTTTCATCTTCGTCTCTTTTCAGTCGCCCTTCCCTGGTGACGATGAGGAGGAGGTGTTTGACAGCATCGTCAACGATGAAGTCCGCTACCCACGGTTCCTCTCCACCGAGGCCATCTCCATCATGAGGAGGGTGTGTAGAGAGAAACTGAGAGGAAGGAATCCGTCTTGTGTGATGAATTCAAAACTGAATAATGACAAAAGTGCAAACTCTGCTTGTATTTCCCTCACTGTGTGGAGCATGAGGATTTAAGTGCATGTCAGTTTGATATTGACCGTAGCTTCTGCTTCTCCTTGTGCTCAGCTATTGAGGAGGAGTCCAGAACGACGACTGGGAGCCGGAGAAAGGGACGCAGAGGAGGTTAAGAAACATCTATTCTTCAGGGTAAGGAACGCAAACACAATTTCATTCATCATTGTGTCTTTTCAAACAACACTAATGTCACCTCTCTGTTCTTTTGCCAGAACATGGATTGGAACGGACTGTTGGCGAAGAAGGTGAAGCCGCCGTTCGTGCCGACGATTCAGGGCACCAACGACGTCAGCAATTTCGACGATGAATTTACCTCAGAGGCTCCGATCTTAACCCCGCCCAGGGAACCCCGAGCGCTGAACTCCGACGAGCAGAACATGTTCTCTGACTTTGATTACATCGCTGACTGGTGTTAGCTCCACCTGACCCCCCCCCCACAGACACACACACACACTGTGAACCAACCAACACAGCAATGACTGTAGCTCACGTCATTTTTAAAAACTTTTCCTCTTCCTTGCCCAGAATGTTGAGGAGCAACGAGCCTTCGGGCAGAACTCTGTGCCATTGAGAAGAAAGTCCTGAAGCTCCACAATTATTTTTTAATCCACATGAAGAACTTTTTTTTTTTTTAAGAAAAAGAAAACAAATGAAACTGTTGGAGAGTGAAGGAGGAGGGATGCTTTGTCCTCCTGCACACGTCGTCGTCGTGTCCATTGTCTGACCACTGAGAATGTTTTTCATATGAACTCCGAGAAGACGGCAATATCACAATCATGTTATTCAGTGTCACCGTCTTCACTTTTTCTGGATCTGTACAGATTATATTCAGTCGTATATATTTTATTGTCGTGTTATTTTCCTCTTCTTTATTTGAAAAGCCCTCGCCAACGGACATCCTATCCTATCTCACTGTAAAGTTTGACATTTCTGCCGGCTGTTGAGTGAATTTAAAGTGCTCAAAGCATTATCACTCAAGCACAACAAACATCTTGACTACTACTGCTGCTTCTCCTCTTAAAGTCAAAGTGAGTCTTTACACTACAGGTCTGTCCATGATCCGTTAAAACACTCACCTTTCTTACGGTGTTTCCATGTCTGCATACAAGAACCCACATGAGGATAATAATACTCTTTAGTATAAGACAGCAGTCTTATCAGTGTTTAATGCACTGCCATCACTTAGTGTAGTATTTGGAAATGAGTGGATAATTAAAGATGCCTTTTGGCCAGAAGAAATAATGCTAAATTATTAAATATTCTGTCTGATGCCCTCTAGTGGCTCTGTAGATATTCAGCTGGACTCAGTTCTAAACAAAGTGCTGCTTAGTATTGCAGTATCTTTTGGAGCAATCAAACATTAAATTAATTTGTTTTCTGAGCTGAGTTCTGTTGGATTCGTTTTGTTTTGTTGAAAAGGCGTTGACTTCCTCAATGAACAGCTGGTTGTGGTGAACCTGACAGCATTTTTCTTGTTACCTCAGTCAAAGTGAAAGCACTAAAGTGAGTCGCACAGTTAAAAGCTACCAAAACCAAATTCATCCTGTCCCTCTTGAAGCAGCAAACAACTCCTCATGGTTAAAACACTATTTGACAGATGAAGAAAAGATGTGTTGAGCTGTTTAGTTGGGAACATCGGAAACGTTGCTATTCTAGGTGTCTCATGATGCCATTTGAATGCTTCACATTGTTCAGGCTGTGAACCCGTGGAACCAGCTGATTGTTTATATGTAACATGCAAATTGACACTCAAATGTTGGAGACTTGTTATGAATCACTACAGGGGAGGGCAGGTATGTTATATATACAAACTGTATGTACACAAGCTGAAAGCACTAATTTTATCAATAGTTTTTAATTATCTAAGTTTCTTAATGAAAATCGATTGTACAAAGTTTTTGTTTTTTATTCTTTGCTTGTGCATGTTGTTGCCAGAACAGATCCAGAACTTCATGGATGGTACACCAATACTCAAGTCACAACTGTTGCAGTTCACCCCGGTGTAAAAAAAGAGAAGGCATTCCTGCAGTCGATGTTGCCCATCATGATGCACAAATTAAACATTTGTAATAGTGGCTTTGCTTGTATTTGTACCAGAGATTGAAAACAGCCTAACGGTTTACTCGAGTACTTTACCTGCCTTGTTCACTCTGGAAACTAATGATGTATCAAGTGCTCTCGCTCTGTTGAAGACAATAACCGGAATAGTGAAACAGATTTTATGTAAACAAATGTTTAACTTTATTCAAACCATGAGCTGATCACCATCTTTGCTTCTAAGTTACTTAGAACCAGGTCACTTTTCTACAAAAACAAACGTTTTGTGTATACAGTATGAAACCGGCCTAAAATTGCAAGCATCGATTACATGTTCACACTTGGACATATATACACATGATGCTGTTTGTTTAAGCACTGGAATGTGTCCGTTTTATTCCTGTGAGGGCGCCTCGGCAAAGGCAACAAGTCTTAGGAGGGACAAGAGAAATCTTCCAAATCCAACACAAACACGATTTTAATGAAAGAATACAATCCTGTAAGTACAGCAGAAAAATGTTGTCACTGAGTAGGGAGCGCCGTCTTCACAGTTGGGGCAGCTTGTCAACGGGGGTGTCAAATTTGAAGTCTGGAGGGAAGAGCTCTGCAGCGCGGGGGTAGATGAGTCTGTACGACTGTCTGATCGTAACATCTGCAACTCCGGCAATGTCCCCGATTTCTGTGGAAGCATCAGAGACGGTTCAAGGGTTAAACCGTGTAGAATCTGAAACCGGCTGCACTTTCAAAACTACTTTTCTGTAGCTCAAAAATGCAAACAAAGCGGAAATAAAATGACAATTCTTCTGATCCAGTTAGAAAAGCATCACATCCGGAGCTCTGCAGAGATATTATTATCAGACCACTGAGGCGTCATGCCAACTCAGCTTTACCCATTTCCCTTTTTATTAGGTCCGATCCACAGGTGTTACATGAACAACTAACGAGTGATGCACTTCACTCAACTACTTTCACTTTAGTGAGAATTCACCATTTTACTTGACTGAATGTTAGTGGGCTATATTGTACTACAGTATAAACTACATTTATCCAGTGGCTTTGATTATTTGATACCGATGAACATAATGCATACAATAGTAATACATACCATAAACACATTGATGTTTGACAAGCAGTAGTTTATGGGTGTTTAATCACCAACACATTTTACTGTCTGTAAAGTATCTTTGTAATGGGAGAATAAAGAGTATTAGGGCATAACGGAAAAATAAAGCAGGACCAAGATTTTTGTTTTACATTTCGAGAATAAAGACAAAATGTCACCAATTAAATAAAGTTTGAGAATAAAGTCCAACTTTCAGTATTAGGGTCAGGCATAAGAAAAAAAAAAGTTGTTTTGCAATTCGAGAATAAAGTTAAAATGTTGATTTTTGAACTTTTGAGAATAAATCAAACTGCTGACGCAGCACATGTACTGAACGGTTAATTTATTCTCGAAATGCTAAAAACTTTGTTTATGTCTGGCCTTCATAAGTCTTCCGTAGATGTTTTACAGGTCAGACTGGGTCCAAAAGCTTTGGCCTAGGAAGACCTCTACTACCAGCACATGTGAATATAACTTATTTATTTTCCCACCTCCGGTCTCAACATTTGTTTATCAACAGTATTATCGCAGCAGTATCACTCACCTTTCTGGGTCTTCTTCTCTGCGGAGGCCTGGGAGGCCATGTAGATGGCTGCTGCAGCCACTGAGATGGGGCTCCTGCCGGGCACCAGGTCCAGCTCCACAGCCTTCCTGGCGATATAGGTGGCCGCCATCTGCACCTGTTTGGGCAAACCCAGGTTTGAGCAGAAGCGGGACATGAAGTCTCCGGTGGTGATGAGGTCCACGCTGGTCTCCAGCGCCTTCAGGATCAGCTTGAAGCACCTGCCAATCTCCTTTTTGGAGATCCGAGAGACAGCGCAGATCTCTGTGGAGGGACGGAGAGATCAGGGTCAGAAACTCGTTTGAAGGATGCACACATGGCCGATGCTGACAAGATAAGACAGTTTTACTTTTTTTCATATTTTTTAAAATAAGTTAATATCCTGTCGTTTCTGCACACCGGGGAATAAGAAAGGCTAAGATGTTGTGAGAAAAGATGAATGATTTAATATTCCACAATCTAACTGACATCACTATTTTTAAAGGGACAGTTCATCCCAAAATCTAAAATATTTCCCCTCTTACCTGTAGAGCTATTTATTAATGTAGATAGTTTGTTGTGAGGTGCAGAGTGTTGGAGATATCAGCTGTAGAGATGTCTGTCTTCTCTCTAATATAATGGAACTAGATGCTCTCTGCTTGTGGAGCTCAAAGAGCCGACAAATACATTTTAGAAACTCAACAGTAAAGTTTCCAGAAACCATGACCTGGTTACACAAGATAATCCACAGAGCTGGTTGTGAGCAGGTTCATGTAGGAACTATTTTCTTTCTACCGTATCACCGCCCAGAAGTAGCGTGGATGAGAGGCGATGTAATCAAACATTTATAGCGTCCTCCTCGGCTCAGATGAGCCTCTCGTCCATGTTTCCTTCTGCGCTACATTATTACAGGAAAATTAAACGTGTTATTCGGACCTTTGAATGTTCTCGGTACACCTTCTTGTCTGCAGGCGATGTAGAGACAGGCCGAAGCAATGGCATCATTAGCGCGGCCCTTCAGGCTCTTCTGTTCATAAACCTGCTTGAATAAGTTGTTTGTTCTGTCCTGCACAGAAAAAACATTTACATTATTTCTATCCCCTTTATGACAAAAGCACAAATCAAATCACATATTTAAAGTTGTTTGTTTTTTTTTAAAACATGGATTAAATTGTGCTGGAACAGATGCCATAGTGTTTAGCTGAATGTGAAGAAGCCTGAGAACCATTTCCAACAACATAAAAATAAATAAATAGTACAAACAAACCTCACAAGTCCCTTCAAAATGTTTCATTTCTAATAATAAAAAAATGCTGTTTGAATCAGAAGGAGGTGTGCATGAAGGGGGTTTGAGAAATAAACCGATAAAACCTATTTTAAATAAATGTTATCATCATCATGTACATTATTAAGTCAATGTCTCGAGCTAAAGGGACAAGACTGCAGACCTTGTATACCGCTTTCATACAGGAGACATGCACATCAACAGGTCTTCAACCCACATACAGAACTACAGACTCGTTAAGTTCATAATACCCACATGAAGTTCACTTTCATTTCTCTTTGCTCACATGCGCATCTCTTTGTATTTGACTGGTTAACCAACACTTGCTTAAGCTTAACAGCACAGGAACAGATTTGAGTTTTTTAACTTACTATGATGTTCCTTGGCAGGTTGATGCGATCTGCCATGGTGCTGATTTCTTTAAAGGCGTTGAGCATGGCCCGGTCAGAGCTGCTCATGGTCCGTCGGTTCTGGTACTTTGAGTTACCGAATTCATCAAAGCTAGCTGCACCAGTTCCCTGTGGTGGAAACAGTGGATGTTCATCAGTGAAATATGTAGTCGTATTTCAAGAGACGACATCGAGGATGTGGTTAGAAGTGATTGCAGGTACTCTGGTGCAGAAGACATTGACACACACTGGATATTTGATCTGCTTACATGAAAGACCAACATCATGGAACAACTGCAATTTTGGACAGAATGCACATGCGGCTAATTTTCAACAACAGACAGCTCACCTTGCTGATCATGGTGGTGAGGTCGCCCCCATTGAGCAGTGGGTTCTGGGCGTCTCCCACTCTGGATGGATCTTTGAGGGCTTTCTCATTGGAGAACGTCCTCCACTCTGAGCCAACGTCAATTACACGGTCACCTGAGGAGAAGGTATTGAAATGGAAGATTTACTTAAACGTTGATGGTCACAAACACAATTATATATTTGCTAAACGTATAGAAAATATTTAAGCTCGAGTTAATAAGTGTTTTAATCTTTAATCTAATCAACAAATGTAGTTTTTCCTCCCAGGGACCAACAACATCTTCTCCTCCCAGGGACCAACAACATCTTATCTTCTCCTCCCAGGGACCAACAACATCTTCTCCTCCCAGGGACCAACAACATCTTCTCCTCCCAGGGACCAACAACATCTTCTCCTCCCAGGGACCAACAACATCTTCTCCTCCCAGGGACCAACAACATCTTCTCCTCCCAGGGACCAACAACATCTTCCCTTTGGATTTATACTTAAAACCAAAAGTTTTTTTTTTAATTCTTTAGGCCTTTGAGTTTTGGTTTAATGGCTTTTTCAGACTGAACTGGACAAACCTAAACATCCATCTTGTTTTGTTTTTTAGGTCAACTTTTCAATGTTGTGCATTGATGGCTTCACCTGTTGTTCTTGAAAACATGTTTCTAAGTCTTCCGTCATCGACAGAAACAAGCAGGGAATGGTAGTTTGACAAATGTGAAAGATTTGGTTAAAGTTGTGCGAGTCACTTGCACATACAAAGAGTAAGTGCACAGAAATAAAATGCATTCACTGAGTCATGTCTGGCCACATTACATCCCTCTGGAATAATTAAGCAGAAGATGGTGCCATATTTCAGCACGATTCCCTCATGCAAATCTTCCGAGACTCAAATACTATAAATATTAATGCTTCTTTCTTCTGCTCGTCTAGCCCTCTTTAAATTGTACTACTATATTGTATTACAGCTGAAACACTTTACACATCATCCCTTGCCTCTTTTCTTTCTCATGTTCCCATCACTGTATGATGTCAGACAGACATAATAAAATTATCTAAACCAATGTTCAGTCGTTCAATTGCATCAAATCGAAGATGTACAAAGGACACAAAGGTGTGACAACAGCAGAGCATATTGCCATCCATCAAGACTGTTCTTGGAACTGTGTAGCAGATTTTTGATATTTTAATCCTGTTAGGCTTTTTTTTTTACCATCCATAAGTCTTTCTAACTTCTCGAAGCATATTGATCGTCATCTCCTTAGAGGACAGCCACAGCTATGGGAGCAGGAATAGAGGGCACTTTGGCTTTCATGAGAGAGCGGCTGACGTCTCTCGTCTCCCACCTGACATGCTCTCTGCTCAGGGGGCTCGTTAGAGGAGAACTGCGTGTTCCCCACAGCTTTGTCTTACAGTCTGCATCACATGTTAAAAGGATTTTTGCTTCATACACTTTAAGTCTGTGCCTTTCGTGTCTGTATGTGCCTTGACAATAAATTAGATTTATAAAAACACGAGACATGGCTGTTGCAGCAGTAAATGTTAACCGTTTATTCAAAAGCTCCTCTGATTTATTTTCCATCCTCTTTACCACATCTATCACTGGTATCAGGGCGGTGAAAGAAGTCTTGTGGCTCAAACACTTCTCACATCATCCCTACCTGTTGTTATTTCAACATGGATACCTGCCATTTTTTACCTGTTTTTTTTTTACCTGGTTTATGTTCGCAGCTGTTGTGCAGTTAAATTCTGCATTTTATAAAGCTACTACAGCCTACATACGCAGGAGGAAAGCTATTATCCAGCAGCGCTATCAGTCCTGAATGGAGTGGATGTTTGAAGGCACAGTTTGCGACTTTGAGAGTGGCAAAGAACTTAAAATGGAGGACTTTCCTTTGGTTATCTATGCTCATTTTATTGTGAAACCCTCAAAGAAACTGTAAACGAACAAAAAATAAATGCTGCTGTCCAGTACGAGAACAGACAACGAAACCGAGGGAAAACAAATGAGACGCGTGTGTGGCTTTGTAACTATGTTTGAAAAATCCCACTAAATGTGTCCTTGAGTGCATGTGAGGGAAAGAGAGAAAGATCTTAAGTATCAAACAAGACCTTTTATTATGAGGAGTACAATAATACTTTGTTCTCTGTAACAAAAATGTAGAAGTAGCCTAATTTCCAAGGACAGGTTAAATGATATTACAGAGAGATACATTTATTGTGCCTAGCCTTTCCAGCGTGTAGCTTTATGCTTTGGAAACTGTCCTTGTGTAGCCTGTCAACACCAGCAGAACACGCAGAATCATTTTAAATACGTTGGCTAGAAACTGAGAAACCTTTGTGTGTGTGCTGACAACTATGATTATCAGACAATGATAGAGTTCAACAGAGTGAAGTACATATAAAGAAACAAGCACAGGAAACCAAATGGAAAGGAGGAATGTATTCTACGATTCAAAAGCAAAATTGCACATGTTCGTAGTGTGTATACTGACCTACTACAAGGCCACATTCAGGGCAAATCATGTCCCCTGCTCTGTAGTCCTCCACCAGTATGGCATCAGGGTGGTTGGGACACTGAACTCTGGGAAGGGCGAGAGCATCTCCGCTACAAAAGCAGGACAACGGTTAAGTGATCAAACAGCTCAAAAGACAAGGAAAATATGGGGAAGGAAGGAAAATGAAGACGACAAACACAGGGCGGGTACAGAGAGAGAGCTCATGCTGAGGTCACGACACAAAACACACTTTACAGATACAAAGTGTAATCTACTTTACAGATACAAAGTGTAATCTACTTTACAGATACAAAGTGTAATCTAAAAAAGATGGGAATGATGATGAAGATTCAAACTGCAGAGTGAGACTTTTAATACTATGGGGAGAAAAATAAATCATTTTTCATGGTCCAGGTGTCATTTTCACTTTACTTTCCCTTTTTTGCAGAGACTTTTTTTTATCAAAACTTGCTGAAGTGGGCTTCAATTTAAACATGTGAATCCAGACATTAAGGAAAACAATTTCAACGAATAGAATTATGGACAATTAACTGTCTCAACGGCACAGTCAACATCAAACAACGTAAGGGCAAAGCTTAACAACAGGTTAGGAGGGTGACCAATATGAAAATATTCTTATCATCGATTAATATGCCTATTATTTTCTTCTTTAATTGCTCAGTGTATGAAATGTTAAAAAGAAAAGTGAAAGAAAAATTGCTCATCGGTTTCTCAAGACCATAAAGTAACATTCAAAATGATAAATCATTCAATCTAGTTATATAGGACAAAATCCTCAAAACAAAAAAAACTGGATTCCGAGAATATTTTGGATTTTTGCTAGTTCATACTTAATACTCTGCCAATAGACTAATTGATTAATCGGTCTTTTTAGGTGTCGTTTTAATATAACAACATGTACACGTTGGTTGTTGGACTAAATCCAACAACCAAAACGTCACGATGATGTGGCGAAATAAAAAAACAGATGATCTAATCGGCGTCAAATCAGCGCCATAACATTCTTCTTCATTTACACTTTCCACCCTCTCCTTTAGATCGGCACACTGATGAGACAAACACTGTTACAGTGATCGTAACTAAACACCAGATGAGAGGAAAGAGAAGCAAACACTCATAATTAGTTAACGTCAGTGTACCCAACTAAAGCCAGAGTC
The DNA here is from genome assembly GCF_900634415.1 of Cottoperca gobio. Taxonomy (NCBI): domain Eukaryota; kingdom Metazoa; phylum Chordata; class Actinopteri; order Perciformes; family Bovichtidae; genus Cottoperca; species Cottoperca gobio. Next base: position 21,672,414 of record NC_041371.1, read on the forward strand.
TAAGCCGGGGACATAGATACGCTCCCGACTAATGTTGCGTAAAGGCTAAATGTAGACAAACTGTACAGAAAAAACACACTGTGTTTACAAACGACAGGAAACCAGTCTGCTAGCAGTGACCGCTAGTGTCCATTAAGCAAGTTCGTATGTTAACATAAGTTTCAGCTTCAAACTACATTAGCAGTTTCTGTTAACCGTAAAAGGTGGCGGAAACAACTCTACGATGCCAAGCGACGATAACGTGATAATCAAATGACCACAGCATAACACTGAGAGAACAGCGATACAGAAAGAGACTTCTGGCAATATCTAACCAGCTAGCTAGCTAAGCACCGTTAGCCACTCACTGGCACAATACATCGTACACCTAGCGTTACGAATAAGGACGTGATGTTTTTCGACTAGCACTAGCTTCTCTCATCACGTCTAATTCGACATTTTCCAAATAACATTGTGAGAGCCACCCATGAAGAAGGGAGAGGCGTTATATTTGGTTAAGATTGTTACGCACCGGCTTGTCGACGCCATGTCAGTCCTCAGTCCGCCTGTGTGTCAAGAAACAATCGGATGCACCACCTGTATTTATAACTTATTTATGATCACGTGTCCATTGGAGTACGGGGAGTCATCAGGCTCAAACTGGTCAAAAGATCCTCCCGATTGTATAATAGTGTTTTGTTTCTAAGCAGGGTGTCAAATAAATTCTAACTCAACAGTTTAAAAAAAGTGTCTATGATTATAGGTGGTAAGGTTAAAATATATTTGATTATGGTTGAAATCTTTTCTATGCAATGTGCCAACAAATCCCGGAGATCAGGCCGACCCCCAAAGCAAACAATTAAAGAAACAGTACAATGCCAATACATACAATACCAGCGAAAGGACACACCAATTTATCATACGACATTCAATGCCAATTTAATAACAGGAACATCAATATCCATCAGTAAAGCTTTATTGAGTAGGTCTCTAATTTCCTAGGAAGAAGATCTGTTATTTGATGTTAATAATAGGAAAATAATAGAAATTAATTTAAACCTAACCGCATAGTTATTCATTATTTGAAATGTAACTTTTATTATGTTTTAAAGTGTATGTTTGCCTGTAGATATATATAAAACATTTTAAATGTCAAGCTGACAGCTGCATACTCTCTGGGTTTAGCTTGCAATTAATTGGAATTATGGTGTAAACTAAACACTGTTTTTATTTTCAATATATTCTGTGTGTGTGTGTGTGTGTGTGTGTGTGTGTGTGCGTGTGTGTGTGTGTGTGTGTGTGTGTGTGTGTGTGTGTGTGTGTGTGTGTGTGTGTGAAGTAGGCCTATAATATATAATTATACTCATCAGACCAGCCTACGTAATTGAGGTATAAAGTGATAAACAAACACAACACACAGCAATTATTGGCTGAGCAATAAGAACAAGATAAATGCTTTCCCTTTTTACAATGTTTGACAAAGTTATAAAGACTCGCTATTGCTGTCTGACAGTGCCAGCCTGTGTCTCTGACTCTGTACCAATCTGTGACTGCTCCTCTGCATCATACTTCCAGGCCTGTGAAGGAACCACACATTGCCACAAAGACTCATTTGATTTCAGATTTTGTGGTAACAGAATGACAAATCTGTCTACTAATGAAATATTTATGAAATAATAACAATTATATAACATAAAGGACCCGATACTTATAGTATGTGGGGCAACATAGGCTACATTTATTTCTACAACCTAATTTCTTACAAAACATCTTTGAAAACTAGAGTTTACTATGAATGGTTGTAATGCATGTCATTACCTCAACAGTATCAGTCAAGAATGCCAGTATGCATCAGGACAACAGCAGGTGGAGCTAGATAAAAAAAAGAGTGTGTCAGGTTGGCCTGGCTCAGCAGTGACACTCACTGGATGATGATATTAGTGATTAGTTTCCATGGACAGATCATCCATCATGATTTCTCCCTCAGGGGTCATACATACTTTTACTTAAATATGTTTTGAATGCTGGGTATTTACTTGTAGTGGAGTAGTTTTACTGTGTGTTATTAGTACTTTTACTGCAGTAAAGTATCTGAATATTTCTTCCACCTCTGCATGTGAGTGATTCTAACTTGGTGAAAAACAGCCGTCTCATCAGGACGACAAATGACAAGCAACATTCAAATATATTTTTGTTGTTTACAGCAGCAGATTAGGAAACAATGTTTTTGTTTTGTTTTTTTCCTACACTGTTGCATAATGTTTCTTTCTTTTTTTCTGCCGCTGAGAAGCATTCACGTGTATTTTTCACGTATCTTCAATGCATGTTTTCTGATACCATGGATGATGTGCAACCTCTGTCACAGCATGACAGATATCACAGGTCCAGCAAGTTGACACCTGCTGTCCAAGCGGAAGAAAAAAGAGGCACGTGTTCTCAGTCTCTTTCTTTGTCTTTGTCTTAAACACACACACAAACACACACACTGTACTAACTACCTCAATGTCTCAGCAACTGTTTATTGATTTCCCCACTGCAACATCATATCACACCACATCTTAGTTCTTCATTACTCTTACTGTATGTCAAGTAATAACAAAGGATCCACGCGAAAGCAAACAGCCTATGTGCACATGTCTGGACACACACACACATCACAAACACACACATACACACTCACACACACACACACACACACACACACACACACACACACACACACACACACACACACACACACACACACACACACATACATTCAGTGTTTATTGTGCTTACAGGAAGTAATTACCATAGAAACAGGTTTGTTTAGGTTTGTTGTTGGTCTGTAGCTTTGTTCTAAAAGTGAATGACTGTGTATTTTTCACCACTTAGACCTCACTAGTGTATATCTGGTGTGCATTTAAACCACCAGCTAATGTTTGTGAACGTGATACTACCCGGTGTATTCTTTACAAATCAGAGAAGGAGGTCCTCGCTGAATTATTTATATCTCATTGAGCCAATTCTCAATGCACTGAGCTTGTTGCTAGGGGTATCTGGGGTCCCCAGCTGTTGGCCCCATCACCCCCACAGACAGGAAACCCCATACTGTCCAACCACTGTTCCACAACAAACCAAAGCATTAAATCTTTATACTTTTTCCCTTCCCCTCCCCAAACTGACCTGACTATAGAGAGTCGGTTAAGCTAATGACAGAGAATGCTTCATTGGAATTAATGATATCCAACCTAAATTACTTAAAAATATATATATTTACTTTTCTGGAATAAGCGTTTGTCTTTTATAAAAGGAGTCTCCTTTTTTAATGACTTAACATACAGGTGAACACGAGTGGGCTCTTTCTTTCTTATCTCCTTTATTTTAATAATTATTGTTACTGTATGAACACTTTTTATAGTTAGTTTGTGTGTTTATTTTTTGTCTTTTGTAGTTTTTTAAAACTTATTTTCTCGATTAATAGATTAGTCTAGTTTGGTCAATAAAATGTCAGAAAATGGTTAAAAAATGTCGACTAAAATATCTCAAAGATATTCACTTTACTTGCATAGAGAATAAAACAAACCGATCAATTTAAAAGTTGACGACTACTTGATTATTCTTTTCAGCTTTAATAAAAACTATTACAAACAATGATTTGTCAGCAAGTTGTGGAGGGTATCACTGAAAACTGTCTGATAAGAATTCTTGTGTGTCCCAGTCAGAAAGGTAAGAGAGTTTACAGCCACTATCACTACTTTTCTCATTCACTTTGTCCACCCCGTATGGAATTCTTTAAGGGAGCCAATATAAACTCAGCTATAAACTGCCTCACTCAACTCTGAGCAAACATTTGGCCTTATTGCTATTGAGCCGGTACAAAACACAGACAATGATCAGTGTAATCATTTTGCATGTGTTCATGTATTGTCACACACCACCTGCACATCTGATCTTGTAACCCTGGCATATTGCACTACACGCCCCAGTGGCTGCTTTTCTTTCTTTCTTTTTTTTTCTTCCTCTCAAAGTACAAGGGCAGCGTGAGCGAGAACAGAGTGCCAGCAGCCAACAGCCCAGGACCGGTTGAAACCTGTATGGGTTGCAACTGAGGAGACATTTCCTCCACCGAGTGCATCATCAACCAAATCCAGAAAGAGCTGGAAATGATGCATGATTTACGCACTCAGGGTCCTATTGACTGTTGAGTTTGTCAATACCAACAATACAGACAGACAGACAGACAGACATACATACAGACACACAGACATAAAGAGAGACACATTGTTGCCTTATCTGGCACATTAGTTTAGTTTAACTGTAACAACACAAGGCATCGTGTCAAACACGTGGCATGTGCACAAAAGGCACATGTCAGAAGTCAAAATTAGTCTGCTAAGTTATTTCAACACCAGGATGCATTTTGTGGTGTCTGGTACTCTGAGCCTGAAACAAAGAGGGGGAAGCTGGTGCTGCGTTCATGTGACGCTGGGAAGACGGGAGATAAGAGAGCTCAGTTTTCAGTTGGTAGGACTTGGCTATAAAGTATAATACTTTTTTAAAGCATTCACGTTTTTGGCCTGTAATACATCTCGTTTGTTCCACTTGCTTATGACTTACTTAATATATTATATATTATATTATAGTTCAGGCATTATAATTCTCAAAGACATGCTACAACACTTTGTAAATAGCGTACTGTACCAAGGTAAATATAACCCCATTGACCCCAGCCAACGTTACTAATATAACTAACATAACTACTCAAGCCTTTGTGGAAAGCAGTAGCATCTTTACAACTGTTTTGGTCTAACCTAAGTCTCACAGAGGTCTATTTTCTGATGGGATTGATGTGTAGTATAATATGTTTGCTCATGTAAAAAACACGTAACACCGTTATAATCCAACATTTCCACAAATGTTTTGCATGTACGTATGCCTACATTGACTAGAAGACGTTTATGGAAAAATAATAACGTTTAGATGTTTCTTTGTCACATTAGTGTTTACGTGAAGGTAAATGTAAACTTTCAGTATTTTCCGCTCAGCCATTGACTGTGTCGCTCTGTCTGTACCCACTTTTCCATACTCTTTGAATGCAGCATCAGATAAGCTACAGCAGGCGGTGTCTTCTGGTAGTCGCCGTAATGTCATCCTCCAATGAAAAGCGCCCATAACACCCACAACAGCGGTCTTTACGGCTCCATATTGGATCTGCCCTTTCTTAGAAATACATTGCACTGGAGGTCTGTCTGTCTTCGCATATTGTCAGACATACGTCCAAGCAGCCGGCTCTGCTCCCCGGGCTCAGGTATGAGGGATGTAGCCGACAAACCGCGTTGTCACGAACAAATGTTCCTCAGAGCTTTGTTTTACACACCGGCGTCATTCCCACAGTTGTGAACAGGGCTGAGAAATTAGGTTAGAGGCGCACCTGAACAACGGAGCGAAAAGTGGCATGCAGGCGGAGGAAGAAATAATTGGATTGAGATAACGCCTCGCAGGCAGTAAGTGTATTTTCCTTTACTCTGTTTTAAATGTATACTTTAAAGTATATTAGTAATATTCAATAACCTGACTGATATTGTTTCTTCCCGCGTTCCGAGCAGATAATGGTTTCCAGATAAGAAACTGGTTACCTGGCGTGAATGTTTAACGCCGGACACATGCTGATTCTCAATTTCACATGTTTCAACAAGTCACCTGATCCCAAGTGGCCTACACTAACAGATAACTAACTGCGCAAGAACTCCTGACGTGAGGGGGAAAAGTCAAACGTTTCATCATCCAATTACAGACATGTGTTATTTCCTCTTGTGGTGAAATAGTCTACCTAAACAAAACACAAAATGCATACAGCCTGTTTTCCATATGGCCAACCAATTTTCTTTCTATCTGGAGCACATGTCTATCCGTCTGACGGGCTTTAACTTAGTTTACACTAAATCCTTCCACATTCAAACTCACCATTTGTCGTAATTTAATTACACTTAACATGCAGAACAGTGGCTACTATCACATGGGGAGGTCAGTTGTATGTAGTCTATCTGTACAAGGCAGCAATGCCCTGCGGCCAGGGCCCCCTGTGGTACAAGGCCCCGCCCTGTCCTGGGGGCCCCACACACTAAGTTTTATTATCCTTTCCCCATAGCAGCCTGTTTAGATGGGTTACCTCTGCTAAGTTTGAAGAGACTGGGGGAGGGTTGACCATTATAAACTACTGGAGCCTCTATCAACTGTGTCACTGTTGCGTAAACAAACATCACCTGCGATGCTGCATTCTCTAGATAAATCATTAAGCATGTCAAAATGTATTCAGCCATCATTCATTTAATTATTTACTCTCATAACGTGTCAAAAAACAAGTTTATTACAGATATCTCATGTCAGCATATATGTAGAAATTGCTGTACAAAAAGACCAAAGATACGTCTGAGGTTATTTAGAAATCGTGTCTCCATCCCATGGTTCAAGTTTATCAAAACAAGACGTTAACCCACCAGTAATACCCCAAAGTGGGACATTTTGCACCGTCAACCAACAGTAAAGTGGCTTTGACTTTGTTAAAATAATGTAAAAAAAAATCTCTTCTTAAATGAGATATATATATATATATACACACAGTATAATATTATATTCATTATATTCTAATGAGCCTGCATGTGACATAGTGTGTGTGTGTGTGTGTGTGTGTGTGTGTATATATATAATGTCCCTTTTACTGATCTGAAATAAAATTATTTTTAGCTGTGAGAACCTTTTCAATCTGTTACTGCTGGTTTTTGAAGGTAACGCAACTGGGTGTCAACTAGTGATGGTACAATAACCGATACTTTGGCACCAAGTCGATGAAAAGGTAACCGTCCTCGTGTCTACTGTACCGTCAGGGCTCGAGACTAACAGTGTTCCAGGGCCGATAGAAAGTGTGTTTGGGATGCACACTATTTTTTCCCTATTAATGCCAAATTATGAACAACAAATCCGTGTTGAAATCTACAGGAGTAGAGCTAGTTTACATGAGCAGTTAGCTGTTAGATGTTAGCAGCAGGTGAATGGAGGTTCCATAGAGTTGCATTATGGTGCATTCAGGCTCTATTCAGTAAAAATGACCAAAAAAAGTGTGAAAGTAAATTATAAATAGCATGATGTGTTCAAATTGAATCTTGTTTAAAAATAAATGCAAGAAAGTTGAATGAATACAGTTGTTTTGAAGGAGATGTTTTCACAGCAATATAAACTAGATATTAGACAGGGAATTACGACCTGTTTAACTTCCTAACAAAAAACAGTATGCAAACAGTAATAAAGAAGTGCATGTTGAAGTACATGAAATTTATTGCTTTGTTTTTACAACAGAAGTAAATTGGTATTGGCATCGACTGCTAAATTTCAGTGTCAGCAACTGTTAGTGCTTCCCATAACAAAGTCACCCTCAAACTACAGAATTTCGCATTTTTTATTTTGACAAATTTGATCAAAAAAGACGATGTATAATTGGAATTTCTCCTCTAAAATGTACTATAACGTGGAAAGCCTCTCAAATATAATATTAAAATAAATATAGAGTTGGATATGTTTTCATTTTGACGCACAGGAGCCAAACAGACGCAGTATCTTCTACATAGAAAAAAAACAAAACATTCGTACTTCATAGGATAAAGATTTCCTTCGTAGAAATGCTCCAAATCCAGCCTTCTTACCTGGAAGAAATGCCTCCTTTTTTGGACTGCAGTTCAACGGGTTATGTGCCTCAGTGCGTAGTGCAGTATGAAATGTTCAACATGTGTCACAGAACTATTGCTCTTCAGTGAAGGTCCAAGGGCTGAAAGAAACAACACATTATCATTTACTTAGTTATCCCTAGAATCACATGAATCTTGTCTTTCAATTGTGTTAGTGTGGATTATAAGCAGGAAACAGATGAAAGATGATCCAGGAAAATGCCACATCCACTAAGTAAATAGTGTTTGACTAAATGAAACACGTGTGTGCCAAACGTCTTAGTGAGTCAGAACAGTTGGTTTATGGCAACATCAAAGCACTGCCCTCTCCCAGTAACGTCCTGTTATAATAACCTGCTTAACACATTAAACTAGATTGCAAAGTCGGAGTTGAATTTGGCACACCCAGAAAAAAGGATGGAGCACATAAACACGCAGCCGTGCCTTCAGTCACAGTCACACCATGTGCAGCTGTAAATGTGTCACTCTCTTCACAACCTGCGATGGATTTCCCCCAGAAGTAGTACCAAAAGTAGTTGTAAAGGACTGTTTATGTGACAGACGTTGGTGATCTAAACAGAGGTTGTACGGCAGCCATTAGCCATTTTATTTTCATTATAAATTAATTTGTTGATTAATTTTCCCGATTTATCAGTTGCTCTATAAAATGTCAGAAAACTGACAAATTTCTGTTTTGAAGATGATGTCTTCAGACGTCCTGTTATATCTGACCCACTGTCCAAAACCCGGAGGCGTTCGGTTTGCGATGATAGAAAACAGAAAAGCTAAATACCTCACAATGGTGAAACTGGGACATGTTTGAATATTTTGCTTAAAAATGACTTGAAGCAAACATTTGATGAAAAATTGATTATCAAAATACTTGCCGCTTAATTATTTTTTTGTGTGTGTGATACTGGAAAAAAATAACTTTGCCAAATCTTCTGCAATGTATTTTGCGATATGAAAATAAATTTTTTTTCCCCAGACGACTTTAAAGTACCTGTCTGTGTGTGTGTGTGTGTGTGTGTGTGTGTGTGTATATGTGTATATGTGTATATATATATATATGTGTGTATATATATATGTATATATATATATATATATATATATATATATATATATATATATATATATATATATATATATATATATATTGTATCAAGCAGACAAAAATGTAATATTTTAATTTCCTTATTTGACATTGCACGTCCCACAATGTGACCCACATAGTGCAGATATTGTGTAGCCCTAATGCTGAACCAACTACTCTCCTCTATTTGTTGCAGTGATGTTCACACTCACTGAGGTTGCATCCTTGAATGACATCCAGCCGACGTACCGCATCCTGAAGCCATGGTGGGACGTGTTCATGGACTACCTGGGGCTGGTCATGCTCATGCTGGCCATATTCGCCATGACCATGCAGATCACCAAGGACCAGGTGGCTTGCCTTCCGTGTCTGGAGGAACCGGAGGAGGCCTCGGGGGTGAAGTCTAACTCGTTCACGCAGCAGAGCGCACAGAGAGAGGCCTCATCAGCAGCCCCTGTAGCAACCACCATCCCCCTAGTAACGAAGGACCTACCGGACGAAGTTGTCCATGAGATCCATGTCACACACCAACACACTTCTGTGGTGGCAGAGAAATATATGAATCAACCTCAACCGACAGGGGTCAGGACCAACCTGGACTATCAACAATATATCTTCATCAACCAAATATGTTACCATGTTGCCTTGCCCTGGTATTCCAAATACTTTCCTTACCTCACCCTCATCCACACCATTGTTCTCATGGTCAGTAGCAATTTCTGGTTCAAATACCCCAAAACAAGCTCAAAGATTGAGCATTTTGTTTCGATTCTAGGTAGATGTTTTGAGTCTCCCTGGACAACAAAGGCTTTGTCTGAAACGGCTTGTGAGGACTCCGAGGAGAACAAACAGCGGCTGACCGGCACCTCCATGGCACAGAAACATGTTTCTTTAGAGGGGAAGGACGAAAGCACAAATGTCAACTCCTCCACACCCATGCTTGGGGCGAAGTTCTCTGCAGATAAGCCCATCGCAGAGGTCCCGAGTAGTATGACAATCCTGGACAAAAAAGACGGGGAACAAGCCAAAGCCCTGTTTGAGAAAGTACGAAAATTCCGAGCTCATGTGGAGGACAGTGATTTCATCTACAAACTTTACGTAGCGCAGACCGTTGTCAAAACGGTCAAGTTTATTTTGATATTATCCTACACTTCCACCTTTTTGGCAAAAATCAATTTTAAGCACGATTGTGAACCTGATATTAAACAGCTAACGGGATACAAAAAGTTTTTCTGTACGCACAACATGGCTTTCATGCTGAACAAGCTGCTTATTAGCTACATGGCTTTAATTCTGATCTACGGGATGGCTTGCTTGTACTCTCTCTTCTGGGTGTTTCGACGACCTCTGAAAGAGTACTCATTCGAGAAGGTCCGGGAAGAGAGCAGCTTTAGTGACATTCCTGATGTCAAAAATGACTTTGCATTCCTCTTACACATGGTTGACCAGTACGACCAACTCTACTCCAAACGCTTTGGTGTCTTCTTGTCCGAGGTCAGTGAGAACAAGCTTAGGGAGATCAGCCTCAATCACGAGTGGACCTTTGAAAAACTAAGGCAGCTTGTGATCCGTAACGCACTGGACCAGCAGGAGCTGCATCTTTTCATGCTCTCTGGTCTTCCCAATGCAGTGTTTGATCTCACAGACTTGGAAGTGCTGAAACTGGAGCTGATTCCTGAGGTGAGGTTCTCGGCAAAGGTCTCCCAAATGACCAGCCTGCTGGAGCTCCATCTCCTGCACTGTCCTGCCAAAGTAGAGCAGACAGGCTTTGCTTTCCTCCGTGACCATCTTCGCTGCCTTCACGTCAAGTTCACCGATGTTGCCGAGATCCCAGGGTGGGTGTATTTGCTGAGGAGTTTGCGTGAGCTTAACCTAATCGGCAACTTGAGCTCCGAAAATAACAAAATGATTGGTCTAGAGTCCATGCGAGATCTGAGGCATTTAAAGACCTTATGCTTGAAGAGCAACCTCACAAAAATGCCCACAAACATCACAGAGCTATCGCCGCATCTGATTAAGCTAGTGGTGCACAATGATGGTACAAAACTTCTGGTACTAAATAGTCTGAAGAAAATGACAAATCTAATTGAACTGGAGCTGCACACCTGCGAACTGGAGAGGATTCCCCACGCTATTTTCAGCTTGACCAACTTACAAGAGCTCGATCTGAAATCGAACAACATCCGAACCATAGAGGAGATCATCAGCTTCCAGCACCTCAAGAGGCTGACGTGCCTTAAACTGTGGCACAACAAAATTATCACCATCCCGTCCTCCATCGGCCAGGTCAAGTCTCTGGAGTCTCTCCACCTCTCTCACAATAAACTGGAGTCCCTGCCCCCGGCCTTGTTCACGCTACCTAAACTGCGGTACTTGGACGTGGGCCACAACTCCATCACAGTGCTCCCCCCAGATGTGGGTCTCCTCCACAACCTCCAGCACTTAGCCATCAACTCCAACAAGCTGGAGGCGCTGCCCAAGCCTCTGTTCAGATGCACCAAGCTCAAGGCGCTGTGTCTGGGGAACAACGCGCTCACCGTGCTGCCAGAGACGGTGGGACAGCTGGTCCAGCTCACTCAGCTGGAGCTGAGAGGAAACTGTCTGGACAGACTGCCCGTCCAGCTAGGAAACTGCCGCCTGCTGCGCAAAAGCGGCTTGGTTGTGGAGGACCATCTTTTTGACGCACTGCCTGGGGAAGTGAAGGAGAACATCAGCAGAGAGAACAACGTGTCGTTTACGAGTGGCTTATAGCACAAACACCACGACTCATGTTTCATGACAAGCTTGCATAATGGATGTAAGAGTAGACTCTTTATTATTGTAATATCCATGAAAAATGAATGCATTTTCTTTGTTATTTTAATGAGTTGTCTTAGTTGCTTATGTATTACAAATGGTACAGATTGCTTTTCTTGTTGCCGAGTATCTAATTCAGCAACTTTATGGCATTTAGCTTTTTCATTGCGTTGAGTAATAAAACATTAGACATTTTGCTTCTCTGTGTTATGCTCTATAGACCAAAACTGTTCGCTCCAATGACACAGTATGTAGATTGATCATTATTGTTTTAGGTACTCAGGTATAAATGTAACCATGGGGAACAATCTTTTTGCCTTAACTGCTGCTATTTTTTTTTTTTTTTACAGTGAGGGCTTTCACAAACAAAAGGCCAAAAATGAATATTTCATGTTTTCTTGTCAGTTTTTCATACAGACGTTATCCACAGAGACATTTCTATGGAAGAGGACACAATGTAATGCTTCTTTCTTGGTAATTTTTAACTTGTTTAAATCATGTAACCTTTTATTTTCTTCAATGTCTTGTAGCCAACCGAATGAGTTTAGAGTTGTAAAACTCAGGTGGAGACTGAGCACCAGAAACAATCCTTTCTGTGTAGAGATTGTAAACTAAGGCCTATAGTAATTCATTTGCACATTCAAAACTTAATGACTTCAAGATTGGTGAATGTCCTTTGTGATGGTGTGTCCCAAGACCAACATGAGCGGATAAAAGGGAACTCTGTTGACTGTCTCTTTAAATCATGCTTTGAAATTTGAAATATGTAATAAAGAAGGGTCATATGTAGGACTGGTTATTTAACAGAATCGTGTAATAATGACAAACACGTCTGCCTTCATTCTTCTCAATGTATTTCTGCGTAGGCCTATATATACAGTATGTGTTCTTCAGAGCTGCTGTACCACCTTTGAGATCCTATGCTCAAAGTTCACAACTTTATGCCACAATAAAACAAGATTTTAGATTGATGTCTAATTATTATTTATCTTCTTCAGACGCACTCAGCTGAACACTCTACTGCAGAAAGGGAAGAGAATTAATCAGTGAGTGAAGTGAATGAATCTGATTAATTTATTTTGACTCGTAGCAGGAGATTCTCAGGTAGAACTAATAACATTACCAAGCCTCTGTCTCAGTAATTATTATAATGCAAAAATGAATCATCTTATTAGTAACACTTCTGTTTGATAGGTCAGAAAGTGGAAAAGTACACTTAACACAATTTCCACTCCATATTAAGTTCCTTTGTTTCCTGTCTACAAAATAAGAGTTTTTGCTCATGTAACCATAGGGCTTGTGTGGCCAACGGGCCAACTGCGGCCCATTTTTAGAACATAACTAGAGTGTGGCTTAAGCATTTTGTTTTAAATACATTGCACTGTTTGTACATTCGTTCTACTTTAAACACTAGATGTCAGCTAAAAGTAGTGAAACTGTCTTAACCTCTTGACACAGAAACCAATATTTTACAATTTCTGCCTGTTCTGTTTGTTACATTTTAATATTGGACTAACATCTACATTAGGCCATGAACAAAAAACAATATTTGGCAATATCTGCCTGTTTGAACTTATTTACTGATTTACACATGATACTTTGAGTGGATAGTTAGGCTGTGCACTGTATTAAGAGTTTAAAAGTATTGTATTAATTTACAGATGCAGAAATGCCTTTTGTAATATGTGGGCACACCAATAAAAGACTGTAATGTCAAAAGTGAAACTGTTCAGTAGTGTTGCATAGTTATTTGTGATAGAAAATTAATTGTGAAAGTGTTGAAAACTACACATTTACTATTACTATTATGACTCATATTTTTATGTATATGGCCAACAATCAAAAAAGTTTGGTCACAAGAAGATTCACACAGAACAGGATGATCCCAACCTGTACATTTTATAATGAAGAATAAAGCTTTTAAAAACTCAAACAAATCAGCCCACGTGATGCGGCTCCAGGTCACTGACTAAAGAAGCTGCAGTCTTGACATGTCTTCTGGTTTATGAGGCTTAACCCACATAATCCATAATCTTTTTCACCTGGTGTCTAATGTTAATTTGATAAAGATAGATATGTCTTGTGTTCATCCATCCATATGATCCTACAAAGGGTATGTTTGACAACATTATATCATGTTCTCCAGTACATGGGACCTGATGATCCTCTGCAAAGCAGTAACAGTTTGAGTGAGCGAGTGAGTCCTGGTGTGGAGGAAACAATAGGTTCACTGTTTCTGTGTTGATCTTGTCGAGGGGATAGAGGTCATGCATGTTCTGCATGTATGTAGCCTTCTGTTCAACAACTCAGTTGATGACCTTGTAGTAATAACACTCTGAATAAGGAAATTTATCTGAGACTTTAAATCATGATGTAGCTGTCTTTGAGATCATTCCCTATGTTTAGATTAAATTACTTTAAAGCAAATCATTATTTTTTTGTATTAAATTATACCTTTATATTTTTTCTTTATTGTGAAGTCACTATAAACACTGGACTGTAGGAGCTTGTATGATACCTACATTATTTGTAATGGCTTCCAAAGTGTCAGTGTTAGCAAAACTAGGATTAATGCAAAATGAGCTGCAAGCCCCTGTCTGTGGTCATTTAGTTCACCACAAATGTATTAAGGAATATAAAGAATGCAAAAACAGGTAGACAAGATAGGTAATAATGCATGTTGTACTTCAGGGGTAGATATTGCCAAACATTTTCAATTACCAAACCAACAGACACACACATAATCCGGGGCCTGTGAGGCCTCCTTCAGAAACCTGGAAAGCCTCTTAATTAAGACTTACATGTGTCAACTGGTTTAGTGCTAATTTAATTGAAACTTAATTTATAGTAATGTACACTACTAAGAATCCTGCTTTATTACCTAAAGTTGTGACTCTGTCTTGTGGAGGAACCCCATGCTAAAAATGTAGTTTCAAGAACTTAATTATTTTAGTTTCGTCCATAAACTAAAAGGTTTATAGTAGCCTACATGCTCAGTATAAAAAGACTACATAATGCACGAAGAGTCAGGGAAATAAGGTTTAAAAGGGCTCAGCATCTTATTGTGGCCCCCCTGG